>NW_018735371.1:0-189715 GCF_002204515.2 Aedes aegypti
CTGAATCAGATTATATCACGAGTGATCGCAGGTTCCGTATAACACAATGCAACTGGTCTCAAGAATTACTTCCAGGAATACTCACAGCAATTTGTCCCGGAACATATATAAAGTTGGCTGTAGATTTTTTCATTAGATTTTCTAATAGATTTCGTAACGTCGGTAACGCCTGCCGTTAAAATCCGATGGAGATGATGTTCCACTCGATTATTTTGTAAGGTAAAGTGACATTTCGCTCCTACTGGATTAGCTGTCAAAATTACTTTGGTAATTAGGATTTAAATTTTACTTGAGCACTTTACTTTTAAAGTCCGTACTTCACTTAAAAAAGTTTTATGTAACAATTTCCTGCATTAGGGAAAGTGTACCAGTTATGGCCATAGTGATTCCCTATATGGTCATTTTGATAACTTTCACATTTTTAATCTTTTTGAATGTTTTGACAACAAGATATATCTTAAATCTTTCAAATTGTGAAGACACTCAAGTAAACGCGTATGGCGAAATAGGGAACCACTATGTCCATAACTGGTACACCTACCCTACATCTATATAATTACCTTTGAACATCTATATCATCCATATATTGACATAATTTCCATTTCATGTATCTTATTACATTTATTTCGATTTACAATCTGTTGATAATTGGGAGAGTGCATCAGGGCATCACTGGAGTGGAATGCCAGCCGAAGTATCTCTAACAGTTGCAATGGATTTGACGCGCCCTTCTTATAACAAACCATCTAATGGAAAGCTTAATAAGTAATGCGATTCTCATTATTACATTCGTTAGATTATACTGTTTGGAAGGGAGAACCTCTCGCGTGTTTCGTGTAGAGTAAGGTGGGGCAAAAGTTCGACCTTAGTGGTATAATCAAAGTTTCCAGGAAAATAATAGCAGATGAAACAAAACAAATACCATACAGCGAACCTTCATCATATTGGCTATGACTTTGCTGAACAAACTTGTGTCAAAATATTTACCCATTTTTAGTTATAACAGTTTCAAAATTGATTGTCTTATTCGAACTTTTGCCCCACCGGTGGGGCAAAAGTTCGAATCTAGTGTGGGGCAAAAGTTCGTTGGCTAAAACACAAAATATCAATACTTTTATGCCAGGCATACTTTTCACCAGCCGTAAACTTATGTTTGCCGAAAAATGCACACTAAATTTTCATCAAAAATGCCCAAAACAGGGTTAATTGTAATACACCCAAAAAATACCAGTTTTTCGCAAAACTAAGGGAAATGTAAAATTTTTGTGACATTTTTCGTACGATCAGGCAAAATTTCGCTAAATTTGAAGAGTAATATGTAGATTTCAGGAAATTTGAAAAAAAATTCCGTGGGTTTATACATGGGTCGAAACTTTTGCCCCGCAGATTCGAACTTTTGCCCCGCTATGGGCCTAAAAATTGATTCCAACCATTTATGGAAAATCTAATCCACGTCAAAGCATCCTTATGATAGGCCTAGAAACGCCCTTACATAAAATATTGAAAAAGATTTGATCTTCATTTGGTTCCATGCATCGAAAGTTTGACCAAATATTACAATATTTACGTCGAAAAACAACAAATAGCCATAACTTTTCCAAATCTCAATCGATTTTTATGATATTTGGAGTGAAAGTCTCTTACTTGAATAGCATTCGAACCACCATGACATTTCTAAGTTTTGATTTGATTTGAGCTAGAAATCTTAAAAAGAAACTCTTGCCCCACTCGAACTTTTGCCCCACTTTACTCTAAGTGTTTCTGCTTACAGGTCCACCAAACCCCTTTTGGTCCTTCATACAACGTAATATGAACACACATTAAGGGGGCAGGATCCGTCATTGATTTCGGAATTTTCAAAATCAGTTTTTTCATGCAAAATCATGAAAATTTCAATGAAAATGTGTTCACTGTATTCTATTCTCCAACCAAAACACAAGTGAACACATTTTTCATCGAATAATTTTTAGATTTTAGACAGAAAAACTGCTTTTGAAGTTTGATGATGACGATGATTACGATGACAGAGCGTTTGAGCGTTAATAATGAATATTAACCTTGCTATCCAGTGGAACCGCATGCAGAGCAATACTCAAGCTAGGATGGTGGTTATCTACATACATACATACATACAATTCTTAATGTTAATTTCCCTGGATTTTCACTACACATATTAGCAATTCTTGGGTGGTAAAAGACTGAACTTAAAATAGACCCTATTTGTGGTCCTTAGCCTCTTGTCCAGTAACTTCCTATCCGTACCTCCCCGTGGTGCCGCCTGGGGTACGAGTCACCGTAGAGAAGATCGGGTAACCAACTCCGGTGGGAATTTGGCACGGCACGTTGTAGCTGGAAGATTTCACATGAGAAGAGTATGTTCACTTTTCCATTGATTATTATGACGAGCAGTTAGAGGACTGAACACTAGTGTGGGACAAAATTTAGATTCTCGCTCCAGTCCACTTTTTGGATTGCATTTAGGTCCCACAAGAACTGTGCAAAATTTCAGCACGATCGGAGAAACTATATTTTAGCGCCAGCCGTTCAAAGTTTGTATGGGATTTACTATAGGAAAACTTGCTTTTGCAAAGAAAAATCGCCAGAGGTCACCCATTTACCTCTAAAAAAATTCTGAGCACAGACCTCGATAGGTATTTTTACGATGTAGAATATTGTGAAGACCGCAAAACAATCTGAAATTTGTGAAAAAAGTTATTCAATGAAAACCTAATGGCAAGGCGACGTTGATTAACACGTAAAGGAATAACAATAACAACAAATCGGGCAAAATTTCCGAATAGTCTATGCTTAATAACTTTTTTCACAAGCATCGGATTGCTTTGCAGTCTTCGGCAATGTTGTTCATCGTAAAAATACCTATCGAGATCTGTATTCAGAATTTTTATAGAGGTCAATGGGCGACCTCTGGCGATTTTCTTTGTAAAAGTAAGTTTTCCTATAGTAAATCCCATACAAACTTTGAACGGCTGGCGCTAAAATATAGTTTCTCCGATCGAGCTGAAATTTTGCACAGTTGTTATGGGACCTAAATGCAATCCAAAAGTGGACTGGAGCGAGAATCTAAATTTTGTCCCACACTAGTGTTCAGTCCTCTAACTGCTCGTCATAATAATCAATGGAAAAGTGAACATACTCTTCTCATGTGAAATCTTCCCAGCTACAACTTTGCCGAAGACCACATTTTGATTGGACGTAAGGATAATTTGTCATGGGACCTAAATGCAATCCAAAAAGTGGACTGGAGCGAGAATCTAAATTTTCATATAACCGTGTCCCAGGCTACTGAACACAAAGGTTCGCCATTCCCATAGTAATTTCCATAAAAACTTCAAATGGCGTGTGCACAAACAAATTTCTTCCGAATCACTTCAAATTTTGGGAGAATGATTTTTATCATAATTGATATCGTTTAAGCATAGGGGAGCAAAAACTTCAAAATTTGCATCAGTCTATTGGACATATAAAAAATAGATTAATTTTTGAGGATTTCTGTTGATCTTTATTAATTTTTTTTTTTTTTTTTTTTGAATCATGGGTATGAATAGTTTGACTGTCATACCCAGGTGTTTTGTGCGTAAGACATATCCTACCTGTCCTACCCAGTTCCCTTGCCACTGCTATCGATGTATGTTTGATATGTATTCTAGTCGGCTCGTAAATTATTTAAAGTGGAGTTGAAGGTTTGAGAATCGCTCCATAGTATATTTGTTTCGAAATGTTGAAAAATTATACATGAACTTATCTCAATTTCCACAGAAAACTATTTTTAAGCTAATGAATATAAAGTGTATCCCAGAAAGTATGGACATGACTTTTACAAAGAAAATAAAGATTGGACTCGGAAAAAATGCGACAATTTGTTTTGGGTGTAACTTTTTTTGCGTGGGTAAAAATCAATGAAATTTTGTGTAACACTATTTTTAGAGTTTAATGTTTATGTTTAATTTTATCGCAATCTATCAAGAAGTTTTCAAGATGCATTCGAATTTAGAAACAAGAAAAGCTACGCCAGAAATCTTGGGCGCGGTGATCGATAATCCTGGTCAGTCACACAGATGGATCGGCAAAAGGCTTGGAATTCCACCGTGTCCCGCGTTGTGAAGATGTTCCAGGAAACTAAGACCATCAAGCACGTTGGAAGCGGCCGAAAACGGAATACCCAGAGAAGGCGCGGAAGACAAGGCAGTACTTTAAGAATAACCCGAACCACAAATAACAGATGTGTAAGACCGATTGGAAAACTATGTAAGGCAATAGGGTCCTAAAGCCCTGTCCCGATTTTAGTGACAAACGCTTAAGTTTAGGCCAAAAACACATGTTTACTCAATTTTCCAATGTTTTCCGTTGGTTTAAGTCCGAAAAACATTTTTTTATGTTTTTTTTTTTAGATTTTGTCACATCACTTGGCTTAAACTCAAATTTTGGGTGAATTTTGTTTTCCGTGTCCCTTCCGAAATGTCAGATAGGAACAACCCCAGTGTTAAAACTAAAACCTCTGTGGTGTTTTTTGTCGACTAAGCGAACGTCAAACATGATCTCAAGTGTCAAGGTTCATATATGGACCCAATTTTAAAATTAATGTTTAAACATGATATAGCCGTGATTTGAGCGGGAAAAATTGCTAAAGTAGTTGAAGTAACATGCTCTTTCGTGTTGTTGAATAAAAACAAGATTTTATCATACATTTTAGGACCCAATTGATGGTCTTTTTAAATAGCAACACAAGTAGGAACATCGTGGTGGCGCTATTATCGCTAAGTTCTCATGGTGATATCAGTGGTGAATATGAAACATTTCAAGATACTTATATTCACCACTGATTGCCGCAATACGTTGTGTGACGGCGCTAGTGTTTTCAACGTGTTTTAGTTTGAATATTTACACAAGTTTTCAGAAGATATTTGTTCTGGCATAAACATCTGTTATCTGTACCCGAACCTTTCCACCCGAGACATGGCCAAAAAGGTCAATTCGTGGAACTGGGTCGTCCAGTAGACCATGAAGCGGTCTGGGCTACGTTTTTTAAGGTCAGGAAGACGCCAAACCGGACTGACTAATCCCTCGAGTTTATTGTCGGTACGTCCCGCATGGAGGTTCCGGAAATGTTCCGGAAGAGAAAGATAGATAAATTCGCGAAGTACCTGATGTGGCAGGCAGGCGATCTGCGAGTGCGGACGGTACAGCAAACCGTTCGTTACAGCCGGCACCATAAACGGGCAGATTTATCGAGAGGAATGCCCGCAGAAGCGATTGCTGCCCTTCCTCCGCTATCATCGTCGTCGGTCACACGCTGTTTTGGCCGGATCTCGCTTCATGCTAGTACGCCAAGCTTGTAATGGATCGGTATGAAGCGAAGGGCGAAATGTGGTCCCGTAGGAGGCGAACCTGCCAAATACACCAGAACTTCGTGTGATCGAAAAGTTTTGGGCGATAATTAAGAAGAGCGGAAAAACATTCAAAACCGATGAAGCTTTGAAGAAAAACTGGGAGAAATTGTGTATAAAGATGGGCAAAGCCTCGCCCAAGATCTCTTGAGCGGTATTAAGAGGGAGGAAAATCAATAAATAAATTATTTCAAAACATAGCTAATATACAGGGGATAGGCAAAATGATTGAGATAGGCAAAATTTTGCCCAAATTCAAATGCTTATAACTTTATTAAAAATGGATGAAATTGGATGCATCTGGAAGCAGTCGACGGCAAATTTGGTCCAGTTTTAGGAACTTCCTTGGCCATGCATATTGGCCACATATTGGCCACTAGATTTTCTGAGGTCATGTCCAAATGTCATTTTTTCTGTCGCTTGTATTTTTGTGTGGTGTAAAGTTAGATAGATGTTTGCAATTTTCCTAGAAACTAGAACTAATAGGAAGTTGAATGCCACCGGACGCATTAAGATTGGTTGGAAATCTTCAGAAATATGACCATTTCCGTAAAACTGGTTCCGGAAAGCATGGTCAGTCATGTTTGTATTTCCAATCATGTAAATATTATCCGGAGCTATATCCAAGTGGACACCAACCTTAAAAATGATGTTTCCTGCAGCGTATTCAGAACCATTAGATGCACAGACCACTCTATAGAACGTTCCAGGTGCCCTGGGGAAGTGGTCAATTAGGAACATATCCGGAACCATATCAATATGGGCATCAAACTTCATTATTTTCAAAGGTTATGCTTTCCGAAGCATTTCCAGCAGCACCAGCTGCCATAACCACTTTATAGTAGGTTCCAGGTGCCCCGGGGGATGTGGCCAATTCGGAACATGTCCGTTCATCTGTTTAGAATCACATTCTACCATAAACAGTAAGATCCATGTGACTTGGAAAATGGCGAGCATTTTCAGAACCACAATATATAATAATCACTCTATAGTATATTCCAGGGGCTCCTAGAGATGTGGCCAACTCGAAACATGACCTCATCCCCCAGGGCCCATGGAACCTACTATACAGTGGTCATATAAATAAGTTGCGCTGTAAATACTTCTATTAGCATCACCTTCAAAAATCTTGATGTTTTTACCCATATTGATGTGTTTTCGGACATGTTTTGAATTGGCCACATCCCCGGGGCACCTGGAATTTACTATAAAGTGGTCATGGCAGCCGGTGGTGTTGGAAATGCTTCGGAAAGCATAATCTTTGAAAATCATGAAGTTTGATGCCCATATTGATATGGTTCCGGATATGTTCCTAATTGATCACTTCCCCAGGGCACCTGGAACCTTCTATAGAGTGGTCTGTGCATCTAATGGTTCTGAATACGCTGCAGGAAACATCATTTTTAAGGTTGATGTCCACTTGGATATAGCTCCGGATAATATTTACATGATTGGAAATACAAACATGACTGACCATGCTTTCCGGAACCAGTTTTACGGAAATGGTCATATTTCTGAAGATTTCCAACCAATCTTAATGCGTCCGGTGGCATTCAACTTCCTATTAGTTCTAGTTTCTAGGAAAATTGCAAACATCTATCTAACTTTACACCACACAAAAATACAAGCGACAGAAAAAATGACATTTGGACATGACCTCAGAAAATCCGGAACATCTCCGGTGTCCAGTGGCCAATATGCATGGCCAAGGAAGTTCCTAAAACTGGACCAAATTTGCCGTCGACTGCTTCCAGATGCATCCAATTTCATTCATTTTTCATAAAGTTATAAGCATTTGAATTTGGGCAAAATTTTGCCTATCTCAATCATTTTGCCTATCCCCTGTATAGTTATGTAACTCTGAAAATTTGAGAAGTATCCGATTTAAAATGAATGTTTGGTGATCATTTTTTGTGTGTCACCACCATTCAATTTTTTATTTAAATAGATTTGAATTATCTTTGATAGAGAACACTTGATATAATGGTAAGATTCGATAACATCACTTGTTGTTCTCTCCACATAGGACAACATAATGAAATTATGACTTTTCGGGTATTTTCTATAGAAATAAATCTCAGATTTTCATAAATCAAGTCCCTATACTCATTTTTTAAATTTATACATGTTTCAACGTAATTTGGTTTTGACTATTTAAAAATTTGATCAAATCTATACTGCCCTTCTACGCCTATTTGTCCATTGTTCTATGTAAACCTTATGGACTGTGGGACAAATATGCGTAGAACGGCAGTATAATCGGATTTTTTGTTTCTATTCAAATTTATTATACTTAAGTTTCAAATTTGGATTGAAATAAGTGATAATCTTATAATTAATCATGTCGTAAGATAAAAATCATGTCGTGGTAAGAACCTTGTGCACTTCCATAAGAAATTCTACTATGATGCCGATATAATTTACGTGTATCGCCCGAATAGAATTTAGGAAGTCCGGGAAGTTCGGGATTTGAATGGAAAATCTGATGAGATTTCTGTGAAAATTGTACTGTACTATCATGAAGGAAACCAATAAGCGACCGAATCTGTTGGTTGACCGACCCTACGTTGAACCAAGCTGCAGTAAGGGACCCGGCAGAACGCCGCATGAAGAAGACGGAGTGCGAGGAGATGAAACAGCTGTGCCGGTCTCAAGAAACACGGAAGTTCTAGCAGAAGCTCAATGCATCTCGCAATGGCTTTGTGCCGCCAACCGAGATGTGCAGGGATAAGGATGGGAGCATCTTGACGAACGATCCTGAAGATGGAAACCAACCATCCCCCACTTTGAGTTAGTTCAGTGTGCCATTTACCAGCTCAATAGCAATAAATCTGATGGAAAGGCTGGTATCGGAGCTAAATTCGTAATGATGGACCAGGAAAGGCTGGTAATTTGTCCGCACCGGCTGATAGGCACAATCTAGGAAACGGAACAGCTACCGGAGGAGTGGAAGAAGAGCTAATATGCCCCATCTACAAGAAAGGCGACAAGTTGGATTGTAAGGACTTCCGAGCAATCGTCATCCTAAATGCGGCCTACAAAGTGTTATCCCAGATCATTTAGAGCTAATATGCCCCATCTACAAGAAAGGCGACAAGTTGGATTGTAAGGACTTCCGAGCAATCGTCATCCTAAATGCGGCCTACAAAGTGTTATCCCAGAACATTTTCCGTCGTCAGTCGCCTGTAGTAAACGAGTTCGTAGGAAGTTATCGATCCTGCTTTCTTGACGGCCGATCAACAACGGACCAGATCTTTACTGTTTGGAAAATCCTTCAAAAATATCGTGCATACCAGGACCCAACGCATCACCGTTTCATCGATTGGAATGTGGTATACAATAGTATCGACCGCGTAGAGCTATGGAAAATCATGGACGAGAATAGCTTTCCCTACGGCGACTCTACGGCGAAATCCAGAAGGTGGCCATAGCTGGAAGGATACGATGGGCAGGGCATGTTGCAAGAATGCCGGACAGCAACCCTGCAAAGATGGTGTTCGCGTCGGATCCGGTTGGTACAAGAAGGCGTGGAGCGCAGCGAGCTAGGTGGACGGATCAAGTGCACAGTGTATGGTAGTAAAGCCGACTTTGTGGACGAACCAGATCTTTACAGTGTAACATAAATTACTACAATGATGCTTCAATATTGAGTCCTTTTGCATCATTTGATAATCGATTTTAAATCGGCATACGATAGTATTCACCGCATATATGCTCAACTATGGAAGATCCTGGACATGGACAGCTTTCCCAGGAAGCCCAGGTGATGGACGGTGTACAGAACAGCGTGATAATCTAGAATACTTCAGATCGCTTGATTTTTTTTTTCTATTTTATTTATTTATTAAACTTGTTTCATTACAAAATTATGGTGTAACAATTACGAGTCCCACTGAACATTGTTCTTTAAAGGGGTCGTTTAAATTTCAATGTAGTTTCACAGGCCTATGGCATGAAGTCCCGGGTTTGACAGCCGACGTGCGATTTTAACGGAGCCAATTAAGTTGTTTGCTGCGCAGATGACATGGATTTTATTGGCTTAACAATAGGAACGGAAGTTTCACACGTCCGTAAAAACGTTTCACTGTGAGTCTGAAAGTGCAGCAATGAAAACTAAATCACCTTGTCAAACGTACATAAAGTGACTAAACAACAAAAAGAGCATTACTGCATGCGCAAAGGATAGGACCATATTTTAGCTGGTATGCACCGGATTCAACGTTAGGGGACGAGAACTATTCAATTACGTATTAACAGCTAGTGGTAGCTGAAAAAAATATAGGTTCTGAACTTCGGGCGTTAACATTTTCGTCTGTGAAATTCATATCCTTCTGGAGGTAGAAAGAAAGAGATCATATAAGAAAACTACTGAGCTTTAGATGTTATAAAGAGTGGAAGATTCATTGGCCTCCCTTCGGAGGTTACCAACGAATCTTCGAGTAGTTAGTCTTGAGTCATAACACATCAAACGAAATCAAATAAATTAAAATGTCAATATTCTTCTAGGAACCATTGTACAACGGATTTCGTTTTAAATCAAACATTCTTCGGTCACTGATGTTATAAAGCATTTAAATATCGAAGATCTAGCCCCTCAAAACCCCTTCATTTTAAGAGCAATGAGAAATATAAGCTTAAACGAAATACATATTTGTTGAAAAATGTGGAAATAAAAGAGTAAGATAAATTTAAAGCTTATCAATATCATGCAGCAGGTAATAAGAATAGAAATAAAGCTTAAGAAACTGTGTGTAAAAAAAAAGTTCTTGGAAAGATGCTCTTTGTGAAATAAATTGAGGTGCAATGGTCAAACTAATAAATATTATCGAATAGCGTAGATTTTTCGATGATTTCAGTTGGATGTGACTAGAGTAGGATAAATTGCAATCGTTTCCAGAACAATACTGCTCAACCTGCGTATGAAAATTCTAACCAGCGTCAAAAGCAAATCAAAACAATACCTCGATAACGACCAATCGTTTGGTTTCGGTGTAAAGAAATAAAGACACAACTCATAGCACGACAAACTCAAAATGTTGGGAGTTTCAATTTTTGAAAGGGAAACTAATCAAAATACTGTTCCTTAGCTAATTTGCCTTCTAATAAGCTGCTGCCGTTTGTGATTATTTCTGATGCCAAAACAAGTACGCTTTCGTATCAAAAAAGTCAGCTACCAGTATTCGAAAAAGTAGTAGTTATAGGGAACGATACTCACCACCAACACGTTACTTTTAATTTAGTGACTTGTGTTGTCGAAAATGGATTGAACCCATGAAATTATGCTAAAATTCAGCACAATCGTACTGAGTGGTTTCTACACCCTGCTGGCATTTTCTCGAGTTCAACGGAGTGATGCGCTACTCTGGGCCAACTGAGGGACCCAGAGAATGTTTGGCAGCGCATCCTCCGGAGAAAAGGGATTTATGCTAAAATTTAGCATAATTGTTCAATCAGAGCTTCTTACTTACATACACGGTGAGCACCGGAGGGCGCACGTGGTATTACATCATATTCTACCAACCAAACACTGGCTGGTATATGCTTAAAGACAGCTTTCAAGGCGCTTGGCATAATTTTACGGCATAATGAGCGGCGCACTATGCCGTCTTAGTGATTGGCATTTCAGCGTTGGAATTTTACTGACTCTGACGATTCTGTTCTGATTTAAACCATCTTTTGAATTCGAATGCAATTGAGGGGGACACCTAGCTTTACTACGCTTCTAATTTGGACAGGGGTTTTCGCTTTGGTTTGATTTTCGAGTTTCGATTTCGCTTTGCCAGAAATGCACTACACCGAGGGGCGATACTCACCAAATGAATAATTCCAGCAGCTGTTAACCACACTGATATAAAAATTGATACTAATTGTGCCAAACGTATTGAACTAGATGTTTTAAGTATATTCAAATATTGTAATATATCCGGGACAGTCATAAGACGTAGCGCTCGTAGGAAACGTAGACCTAAAACGAAAGCGATTTTCGATTAGTGTAACTGGGTCAGGGGGGGGGGAAGAAACTATCAAGCGCCACTTACCGATCCATGTCCGATCTAAATATATTGACACAAAGGACGGGGGTATCGTAAAATAATCTACAAAACTGTACATCTCTAACATAAACCAAAGCTTATCGGACGCTGCTATAAACTGTAAAAAGGAAAAAAAAATTAGTCGATTATGCAACCTAATGGCCAACAGACACTACTTACTCGTATAAAAAAGTAAACCATAAAAAATATGTTGAATGCTAGATCAATTTGCTGGGTGACGTTGTCGCTCCACTTTTGACATCGTTCGACTTCTTCGCTCGACGCGTCTATAAAGTAGATGATGAGGGATGCGATGCTAAGGATGAATACGAGTACAACCTGTGCGGGGAAGAAATCATTCGTTGTACATTAGTATTGGCTACAAAAGTAAAACTAACAGACAGGATTCTGGCAGTGGCTATATATACTAAACTCTGAGATTATAACAAATCTTCGAGCTGTTTAGTGGAATACCTATAAGTAGATGGAAAAATCGAAATTAGTACTATACCATTTAATTCCAATAGAGTTTGTATCCTTTGATAAATACGCGTATTTCGACCTCAACTGTAAGGCCGTCTTCAGTGTCGTGTATTAGACTCCACTTCAGAAGTCACCATTAGATGTAAGTTAAATCATTGGGGCTTTATGTAGCCTAATTAACCCGTATAGGCCTGAGTGAAAGCAAAAATACTAAAACATTTACCACTCAGCGAATACTAAACGGATTCAAATAATTTTTTGTCAGTATACTGGCCCACATATCTAGTTTCAAGAAATGGCCGAAAGAATTTGGGAATACTCCTGTTGCCGGAGTTATTGTGGTGGGTCACTGGGTCAAGTCGGGTAGAAAAATGCGATTTTTTGGGACATGCCAAGTTATCTTTAATTTTTTCCAATGGCAGTCATTTTATTTTGCATAAATTATTAAGATCTGATATTCAACATTATAAATGAATAATTTTGCACCTTTTAGAGTGTACCATATGCGACCAATCGGGCTTAATGTCCTGAAGAACCGGCTCAATATTTGTTAGGTATTTAACCATTGATTGATTGATTTGACTTTATTAACGAGATTTTTAGCCCTGGGCTAGTTCATCTCGGGACCAACGGCTTTACTTCCCTTCCGAAGGAAGTCGTCACTATAACTTTTTACGTCATAGGTGACTATGTCGGGGATGGGATTCGACCTGTATTTAACCATTTCAAAACTCTAAAATTATAGATCGAACATAATAGCTCATTAAAATTGTGCACTTTTTCATAAATTTGAGGCATCCCGGGGACCCGAAAATGGTCATTTATAGGATCAATCAAATACAGTTGACATAATTATTCAATTTAATCGATTATCAGAAGATTTACGCTGATGCGTTTTTCTTAAAACTCCTTGATATTGTGGCTACATTATAGCCAATTCTGGATATTATCTGTGACTTGAAATTTGCCCACCTCCAGGGGCACAGAAGCACGAAACCCTTGCCACCCGACCAGACCCAGTGATCCACCGCAATAACTCCGGCCACATGAACATTCCCGAGATTCTTTGACCACTTTTAGAAGCTAGATATGTGTACGAGTATACTGACAAAAAATCATTGAAATCCGGTAAGTATTCGCTGAGCGGTGAGAGTTTTAGTATTTTTTCTTTCACTCAGGCCTATACGGGTTAATAGATAAATATTATTTTATCATAAAGTGATGAAAACTGGTACACCTACCCTACATTCTTCACTTCTTGGATGAACTTTGAACTTTGAAAGCCGACTTTCTAAAAAATTGGTGGTCTTAGAAAGAAAGGTATTAACATATCAACATTAAGCTTCTCTGAATGATTATTTGTTTTTGAAGCGCTTTTAAACTTATTTTACTTGGAAAATTAGCTGTTGATCGACTACTAGCTAGTGTCTGTTCTTTTGTATGAGATATTTTTGTAAACTTGTGGGGCCTTCCTTTGCCGAGTGGCTAGAGTCCACGGCTACAAAGCAAAGCCGTGCTGAAGGTGTCTGGGTTCGATTCCCGGTCGGTCCAGGATCTTTTCGTAAATGAAATTTCTTTTACTTCCCTGAGCATAGAGTATAATCGTACCTGCCACACGATATACGAATGCGAAAATGGCAACTTTGACAAAGAAATCTCTCACTTAATAACTGCGGAAGTGCTCATTGAACACTAAGCTAAGAGAAGCAGGCCCTGTCCCAGTGAGGACGTAATGCCAAGAAGAAGAAGAAGAAGAAGTTTTGTAAACTTCTACATAGAATAAGTTCACTGTGTTCTTTCATCACTCGTTCACGTTTTTACGCAATTCCTCCAAACTTTTCGCTAATCATCCCGCAACTAGCCGGGTACACTGTTACGCCCCATACAAATCATCGGTCAAAGTCCGAGCAGCATAGTTGCACTGGCTAATTGAAGACACGAAGTGTCAGTACTGTCTCCCCATTAGCTCACGTGATCCGGCTGCTCCGGGTAGCGGCAACACAGAACGTGACTCTCACTCGCCCTCAATAATGCCATCCCCGTCGCTCCGAATTTCACGTCTAGTCTCCTTTCAGTCATCGCCTTGGCGCAATCGAATATGGGCGTTGTTGTAAACAGCGTCAATGTCCTCCGCTGCTGCTGATGTAGAGCACTTGGTAGGCAGTTAGGTTGGTAGGGGAAGACGGCCAAAGGTGGCCCATATTTATATGGAAAAATTCAAATCGTAAAAATCTTATATTACATTACAAATTACAATATTAGGATCAGGATTCCACCAGAATCCCATTAAGGTTTCTTCCTAAATCTAATGAATAATTATATAAGGATTTTATTAAAATTCGTCTCATAAAATATATTAGAAATAAAGCGGATTTATGTAAAACTCTCGGAATCTGTGTGATTTTGTATATCTTTCACAAACAATAAGTAAAAGGAAACATTGATAACACACGACCAAATTCTACGATAATTTTAAATGACAAGTAGCGGCTTTGGCTTTGTTTTATGTGGAAATCGAGAAATGTTTTTTATTATGAGAGTCGTTTAAGTTGAAAAAGATATCGTATTAAATGATCGAATTTGGTTAACATACGTTTTATCTTGTAGATATTGCGATGACGCATTTAACACCTGATTCTCCTACCTACTACTACGATTCACACTTGATTTGGAACGCGAAAAGTATGGGTGGGGACCACCGATGGAAATGGGAGCAAATCGTCAGGGCCAACACGAGAAACGTTTAGAGCACTTGTGACAGGCCGAGCTATTAATTGGATTTGCTCTTTTTGCATTTCGGGTTGTTTATTCGTCAAAGCCGCCGGCCATATGAATGAAGAAGCTTCTGCTCCCAGGAGTTTCCTGGTTGAGTCAGTTTCTGCAGAGCTGCTATCGATATGGAGTCGAGCAAATAAGGTTCAAGTTTTTGAAATCTGTCACATAAGATCGTTTCTTTCGTACGTATGTGTGTTGCTTTCATCCTAAGCAGAAAAATGTGCTATCTATTTTGGATCGTTTTGCAACCGGGGCAACGCCGTGTCAATCCAAGCTTGACATCTGTCTTTCGGCGGAAGGATTTTTTTTTCTAGTTTGCAGCTTGCGTTGTTTGCTTTTGTGAGAGATCGCAATGAATTTGACAAACTCCAAACAGCAACGGTTGTGGTATTCCGAAGCAGCAGATGATGTATCTTACGTTGATGGCAAAATATGCCAATTAGATATCAATCAGGCTGGGATAAGTATGGCATTGTATTGAATTAAAGATATACACTCAGTTTCAATCCGAGACCATCGGAAATTTTGTCAGAAACTCTTCTATAATAATTATTATTATTATCTTTATTAAAGAGACTTTCAGCTCAGATCGTGGCTGGTTCGCCTCTGAGAACTCTTCTAGAATAATTGTCCTATAAATTTCAGCGAAAGTTTTTTTTTTAAGAATGGTGTCAGCAACAACTACTACGAGTTTTTCAAGCAATTTTCCCACGAAAATCGCTACGTACTCCTCCAACACTAGGCAAACAAATTTAAAAATCACATTGAGGGTATTCAAATCAAAATGTAACACATATATAAAACTAGTGCTCCCGGCAAACTTCGTCTTTCGTCAAGTAGGCTGTTGAAAAACGCCATGAATCGTCCCATACAAAATGGCGGATCCGATCACTCTCGTTTTTCAAACTTTTCCGGTGATTATGCTTAGATAAATAACCCAAATAAGGCGGAGCACTTCAGGAATTTAACTATGAGAAAATTTTCAAAATCCGATACCCCTTTCTTGAGCCATTTGGTGACAAACAAACACAATTCCATTTTTATTTATATAGATGTCTGTATACATCCATTCATTAACAGAAAATCGAAACTTTGTCATAAGAACAAGCTTTATTTAGACCTTCAAATAAATTTCCAGGCCAGCCATGTTGTACAGTCATCTCTCCCTTACTCGATATTGAAAGGACTATCGAGTTAGGGAGGTATCGAGTTACAGAACACAAAACCAGTGCAACTGCGATCTAAGGTACCATCGAGTTAGCCATGAAAACCAGCTTTTACTATGGTTCTCTAACTCGATATCGAGATACGGAATATCGAGTAAGGGAGAGTTAACTGTATGTTGTACCAATATGGACTAGCTGTTGTAATGCCAGGAAAAAAGCTCTGCAGAGGGATCAAAATAAAATTGTGTAAATTATACTGATAAGTACAAAGAATATCCAATGTTGAAACATTAATAATTTTAGACAAAAATCGTTGCAATCTTCTATTGCCACGATTAATGCGTTATATATTTAGGTTAAGTTTATCGAAAGTTTTTTTTTTTTCTTTCCTTCGCTGCCGTGAATCGCAAGTCAGTCGCATCTGTAAAAAATAGGCATTGTGAAAATTGGCTGTGAAGTTTCTAAACTCGTTTTCCATACGCAAATAAAAAATCCAGAGAATTGTTCAAACATGTTCAAATCTATAGTGGGACTGATATGCGGTTGCTTTTCATTATGGGACAATTTGACTAGCTGTTTTTTTTTTTCATTTTTATTCGAACAAATCATCTTATTTTATTAGTGCAGCTGAAAGAGCATTGGAGGATATGTTGTAAGCTGAACTCATTTTTGAACAATTTTTGACGAAAACGCTGATGGGACTGCCTTGCGATTCACGGCAATATAAGCAAAATTTTGAACTGCTACGACGAATGAAATGTAATTTGTCGTTAACAAAATGGTTATAGATGCTTTATTTAGTTTTACCAAACTAGGATGATAGTGTTGTCTAACACAAAACACCTAGATATAAGAAATGAATGTAATGATACTAACAAAAAAATAAGAAAAATCGGTTGTATGACATTTGCCAGAAAACCATTTGCCAGAAAGCCGTTTGCCAGAATCAATTTGCCAGAATGGATCATTTGCCAGAAAACCATTTGCCAGAATGGACCATTCCCCAGAAAGTCATTCCCCAGAAAGACCATCTCCCAGAAAAAATATTACTACATTACTTTGCTTTGTGTAGCAATATTTAGGTGTGTAAAATCTTTCGAATCATTATGATTTTCAGCGTACGATACATAATTATATGCAAAATAATTGTGACGTAAGTTTTTAAGCTTTTTGTTTGATAAAATGTTTTAAACTAATAATGATATCATAAACTTATTATATAGATAGCTGCAGGGGTAAACATGCGGCTATTCAGCAAGCTGATGGACGTGAGTTCGAATTCCACCGGGCGAAGATTTTATTGGATTGAAAATTTTCTCGATTTCCCAGGGCATAGAGCATATTCATATCGGCAATACGTTATACACATGCAAAAATGATCAAGTTCTCAGTTAATAACTGTGGAGGTGCTCGTAAGAACACAAAGCTGAGATTTGGCTCTGTCCCAGTTGGGACGTAACACAAGATAAGAAGAAAAAGGTGTAATAGATTTCCGAGGTTTTCATAGTTTCTGAGAAATAACTTGTTTTTTTTAATGTTAAAATAGTCATCAATTTTATACAAGCTATTAGGGGTCGTCCATTAACCATGTGTTCATTTATGGGAGGATGGAAGGGGGCCTGGCCAATGACCACGATACAAACAATTCTTTTTAAATTTGTGTATGGACGAAAGACACCGTGGAGGTAAAAAATCCGAAAGAATTGACCACGTTGTTAATGGACAACCCCTTATAGGACTGTATTTTCAACATTCTATTAATGATTTTCCCTTCTTTGAAGATTAGGCTGTTCTTTAGGGCTAACTAATTCAAGGACTTATATACTTCATAGGAGATTTACCCTTCTTTATATCATTGGCTTGTCTTTATAATTGTACTGTGTGTTTCTGGCTGCAGTTAACAAAAGGAATGGAAGTAATGTAAACAAGGTTATGTCATCTCAATTTTAAATAATTACAGCTAAAAAAAATCAATATAGGACTGCTGTCAATAAAAATGTCTGTAAAAAGGATTTATGTAAAAAAATGCAAATATCGGGAAATGGACAATCAATATATGTCCTCAAATAAAAACAACTAAATTGAAAGTGATTCAATAATGGAATATTTACCATGACCTTCATCTAATTTCTCATTGAAGATTACTCGAGTGATTCCGAAAACATTAATCTTCATTACCGACTTGTTTCGTAGAGCAAGCGACAGAATATGAGAAACCAATATATGTGTGTTTTTTTGGTTTCCACCATTAATCATGGCCACGTAGCAGTCCTGCTAAGAATTTCAAAATATCTCCGGTTCCAGATAGCTAAAACTAGCAATCAGGGTAAACACTGAAGATTGAAGAGTTTTCCGGCAGCCTATCGCAAATGTTGTAAAACTACTTTAAAACAATACATAATTCAGTTCAAATTATTATTAAGAGTAAAACAGTTTAACGTTCTTTTCAAGGACTGAATAAGGCCGGAACAAATTTGAAATTTTACTTTTGTCACCCCCCCCCCTTCAAATTTTTCAAAATGTCAGAAGGGGGAAATAAATAAAATGTTTTATTGTCAGTGTTGGTTTTCATTATCTGTCGTGTTTTTTTCTAGTTTTAAATCTGTTTATTATTGTTAACAGGCTTGTGGTTTTTCTTGAACGTTCACAAAATAGAATACTTTACTTTCCATGAATTATCAATTATTCTATAAACCTTCAAATAACTGAATAAACCTTCAAGGAACTCAATTATCTGAATACCGTAATCCGGGGTATCATTGATCAGCGGGGTAACATTGATCGGAATTGCTCATCTCGTAATAAGTTGGTATCATCATTTAATAATGAAACATTTCCAAAACATGAATGTTGCTTCTCTTTCTTATATATATGAGCTATTGAAAATTAGAATTTTTGCAAAAATTGCGTTAACTTTACGCGTAAGTTTGTCATGTTTGCGAAACAATGATTTCAATGGTCAAGGATGACACCACCGAAAATTCATGTCTCACATAAGTTCTGCAAGCGATATGAGCAAGGGAAATGCGGTTCTCACTAAAAATGGCATCGCCAAAAACGATTCCGCTGTCAAAACTTTTATAAGTATGTTCAATTAGACAACATTAACGAATTACTTTTAAAAATGTAGAATTCCCTTAGGAAATTGCCTACCTTTAGGCGTATTCCGCTGTTCGAGGTGTTTTTAATTTTGAAATAACTCAAAAAGTAAATGCGATGTAAGCGTTTGGACATCATATTCGGCTTCAGGGGCCATGATTTAAGTAAGTAACGACATTTTCAATATTACCGAACGTTGTTTATATGGATGATCAATGTTACCCCATATCAGCTAAATGAAAAAATCACATAAAACATTTTTGTAAACATGCTTAAATCCTCCAAAAAACAAATTACAGTATATAGTCACGAGCTATGGTTGGCAGTACTTGTTTTAAAAATATAAAACTCAGAAAATTTGCATTTTTGAATTAAATATTTAAGAAATATCCTAAAAACTGATCAATGTTACCCGGGATTACGGTACATCTTTTCCCCGGGGAATTATTTTTTTTTCTGGACGTATAAATATTGAAATCATCATTACCTTGTTTTCATTATGTTGTGTAAATGTTATGAATGACTCTATTAAGGCTCAAGAATCAATCATTCAATCATCAGCAATCATCAAAAATTAAAAACCAGTTTTTTCGTTAAAATTTCAACCAATCATTACGAAAATCTATCATAGTATTTCAGACAGCAAGTGCAATGCAATGATACATTTTCTCGAACATTGCTTCAATTTTGAGCAAAAAAACTGGTTTTGAAATTTTGTAAAACGATGATGGTTATTTTCCTCTTAATATTCAAACTGAATGTAGAAACATTGCCATCAAGTTGCTTTCCTTCCTACGCCCACTTGTGCCTTGTTTCTTGCAAGCATTAACGAATGTAAGATATTGTGTCACATTCGCTAATGTTTGCAAAGAACATGGCACAAGTGGGCGTAGAAATGCAATATACTTCACAGTGCCAGTTTTATTCAAATCTAGTGAAATATTTTCACAACAAGAAGGATAAAACATACATGTTATATCAAGTTAAAACAATCTAAGTTTAATTTCATGTTCTAAGTGCAACATTTTCGCAGTGTTCTTAAGATTGTAACTAGTTGATACACAATTTAAAAGTTGTTCTTGTTGATTTTATCAATTTAGTATTTTCTCTCACTAAAACTCAAGATTATGGGTGAAAACCCTTTAGCTTTTTGTTATGAAAATTCTAGTTATGAAAAATGTTATACGATCAGTTTGATTGAGGGGTATACACTGCAAAAAAATGATAAATTTACCTGAATTTCCATTTTATTATTTATTGTCCCCCCCCCTCAACACATGTTGATGGAAAGTGACAAAAGAAGATTTCAAGATTTGTTCCGGCCTAATGTATTTAAATATATTACCGAAAGAACATTAGGTAGTCATTTGAGTTATATTGTTCCAATGATTATTGGTGCTAAACTGATCATATTTCAAACATAATTTTCCCTTCTTTCACTCATGCGAAGGATTTTAACAACATAGACTAAATAACACGGATCGATCAGTTGCGTTGTTTTATATATATTCAAGATACAAAAATGACAAATATCGAAAATTTCGGTATGCTTGAGGTGAAGATGCATCGAAGCCAAACCTCAAATTTTCAAGAGCATAAACCTCGAGAACAGCCAGCGGTTTGAGCTGAAAACTTAATCGATTGGTCACACACATTGGTGGTGACCAATCGATTAAATTTTTAGCTGGAATGGCTGTTTGGGTCTCTAGATTTGCGCTCTTGAAAATTTGAGGTTTGGCTTCGATGCATCTTCACAAATATGTCGATCAATTGATATAAAGGTTGAAAACGAATTACAAAAAATGATTCTGGGGAATGGTTTTCTGGTCCATTCTGGGGAATGGCTTTCTGGCGAATGGTACATTCTGGGGAATGGTTTTCTGGCAAAAATCATTCTGGCAAATTCAGTGCGCATCGTACCTTCGTGCTGTGCGTACACGAATTCTCTCTGCTCTTGGAAGTTTTCTTAAAAACTACCTAAAGCAATAAAACAGTACTTTTCAGTGCTACACAAACAGTACTTTTCAGTGCTAAAATTAAAAACGGTACTTTTCAGTGCTACTTAAACAGTACTTTTCAGCACTATTTTTTCTACTATTGATCCCTTTACGATCCTTGTTTGGACCCGTGCCTTCGATTTTTCGTTGGACCCGTTGGCGAAAGCTAGCGGTGGTAATCCTTCTTGGACACCGTCTAGGGAAAAAACCTCTCGAAGGTCACGTCTTTCTCGTTTATTAACTAAACATGGTATCAACAACTAACAAAAGGAAGGGTGAATCTCTGAATTCACTACTTCCTTCCAAAAAAGTGGGTTTTAAAACTGTCACTACACGTGGCAAGAATGGAAGAAAGGACGCTTCCCCGGAATGCGAACTTTCTTCCAAGGGTGAAATGAATAGTTGTATTGAAATGAGCAATCAGTTCGATGCTCTAGACAAATTTTCCGAACACCAAATCGAAGCAGCCTCTAGCCCAGGCTCTTTGATTCAAGTGAGGAAGCAAAGAGTGCCGCCTATCGTGGTCAGTTGTTCCGAATTTGGGGGATTTAGGCAGGAGATCTTGAACTCCATTAGGGGAATCAAGGTTTCCTTCCAAATCGCAAAGAAAGGAGACTGTCGCGTTTTGCCGGAAACTCTTAAAGATCGCGAACTTCTTCTCAGATATCTTGAAGAGAAGAAGCACAAATTTTTTACTTATGACGACAAAACTGAACGTTTGTTCAAAGTCGTCTTGAAAGGTCTCTCAAGTGACTATAAGTCACCTGAAGAGATCAAAAATGGAATAAATGATTTACTTGGATTTTCCCCAGTCCAAGTAATCATTATGAAAAAGAGAACCCAATCTGGCATTGTTCGGAAAGGGCTTTCTCAAGAATATTATTTATTTCACTTTAACAAAAAAGAACTAAATAATATTAAAGCTTTAGAAAAAGCTAAACTTATGTTCGATGTCCGTGTGACGTGGGAACATTTCCAGAAACCTGGAGGAAATTACCAGAACCCCACTCAGTGCCGTCGGTGCCAAAAGTGGGGTCATGGTACAAAAAATTGTCGCATGGATGCTAAATGCATGATTTGCGGAGGTTCTTCTCACGCTAAGGACGACTGTCCTGTGAAAGAAGATACCAGAAAATTTCAATGCGCCAATTGCAAGGGCCCTCACAAAGCTAACTTTTGGGAATGCATTTCACGCAAAAGAGTCGTTGAGGCTCGTGCCAAGCAGATGAAGGATAATATCCGTTACGATAACGGTCGTTTCCGGAATTTGCCTGGTAGAGTATCGAACAATGCTCATTTTTCAGTTAACGATCGCTTGATTAGGAATCATACCCACCAGGAAGATCATAATCATGCTCATTCACAAAGAAATTTTAATCCGTCGGGTAGCCGTTCGAATCTTTCAATTTCGAATGTATCTACCCACGGTAAATCCTTTGCCGATATCGTAGCAGGTAATTTGAACTCTTCCCCTGTTCGTTCCATGAGTACCCATTCTACTTGTTTCAAATCAAATGGAAAAAACCCTACCGCCACAGGTAACTCCTACCCCGCTTCTACGTCTACCGAAAATTCCAATGGGAAATCATCAGATGATATGTCTGCCTCTGATTTTAATTTTCTAACTGAACAATTGAATCTAATGATTGATGCAATGTTCAAAGCCACCACTATGACTGAAGCAGTCCAAGGAGGTGTAAAATTTACAAATAAAATTGTTATTGGATTACGTTTTTCTAATGGATCCAAATAATAATTTAAATATTTTAAATTGGAATGCTCGTTCTCTGAATGGTAAAGAGGACGAGCTGTTTAATTTTCTTACGGTTAATAACGTGCATATAGCAGTTATTACCGAAACCTGGATCTAAACTCAAAAGAGATCCTAACTTTTTTGTTTATCGTAATGATCGACTTGATGGGGCATGTGGGGGAGTTGCAATCATCATTCATAGGCGTATAAAACATCAACTGTTTTCGTCATTTGAAACTAAAGTTTTTGAAACTTTAGGTGTTTCTGTTGAAACACAGTTTGGTAAATATACTTTCATAGCTGCCTATTTGCCTTTTCAATGCTCTGGACAGCAAGTTAATTGGCTTCAAACTGACTTGCGAAAATTAACTCGCAATAAGTCAAAATTTTTTGTCATTGGTGACTTTAATGCCAAACATCGGTCATGGAATAATTCTCAAAGTAATTCCAACGGCAGAATTTTATTTGATGAGTGCTCTTCAGGATATTTCTCAATTCAATACCCTGATAGCCCTACATGTTTTTCCTCTTCTAGAAATCCATCTACGATTGACTTGGTCTTAACCGACTCTAGTCATCTTTGTAGCCAATTGGTTACTCATGCTGATTTTGATTCTGATCATGTCCCTGTTACATTTCAAATATCGCATGAAGCGATTCTCAATCCTATCAGCTCCACTTTCAATTATTTACGAGCCGACTGGAATATATATGAAACGTATGTTGACTCTAATCTTGATGTTAACATTTCTTTAGAAACTAAAATTGATATTGACAATGCTCTTGAAACTTTAACAAATTCCATTGTTGAAGCCAGAAACATTGCAATTCCAAAATGTGAAGTAAAATTTGAATCCGTGATTATAGACGATGATCTTAAACTCTTGATCCGTCTTAAAAACGTGAGGAGAAGGCAATTTCAACGCACTCGTGATCCTGCTATGAAAATTATATGGCAGGATTTGCAGAAAGAAATCAAGAAACGTTTTGCAGATTTAAGAAACAAAAATTTTGAAAATAAAATTTCTCAATTGGACCCCGGCTCTAAGCCCTTTTGGAAATTATCTAAAATCTTGAAAAAACCTCAGAAGCCTATACCGGCATTGAAAGAGGAAAACAAATTATTACTAACTAATTGCGAAAAAGCTCAAAAACTTGCTATGCAGTTTGAAAGTGCGCACAATTTTAATTTAGGACTTACTAGTCCAATTGAAAATGAAGTTACTCAGGAGTTCGAAAATATTCTCAATCAAGAGAACGTTTTCGAAAATGCCTGGGAGACTGATTTGGAAGAAGTGAGTACTATTATTAAAAAATTCAAAAATATGAAAGCTCCTGGCGATGATGGAATTTTCTACATCCTCATCAAGAAACTTCCAGAAAGTAGCTTATCATTTTTAGTTGATATATTTAACAAATGTTTTCAATTAACATATTTTCCTGACAAATGGAAAAATGCTAAGGTTGTTCCAATTTTAAAACCAGACAAAAATCCTGCAGAAGCTTCTAGCTATCGTCCAATCAGTTTGCTTTCCTCCATCAGTAAACTTTTTGAAAAGGTTATTTTGAACAGAATGATGGCCCACATCAACGAGAATTCAATTTTTGCCAATGAACAGTTCGGATTCCGCCATGGACATTCGACCACTCATCAACTTTTACGTGTAACAAATTTGATCCGTTCCAACAAATCTGAAGGCTACTCTACTGGTCTTGCTCTTCTAGACATAGAAAAAGCATTCGACAGTGTTTGGCATGAAGGTTTGATTGTAAAATTGAAAAATTTTAATTTTCCAACATATATTGTTAGAATAATTCAAAGTTATCTGTCAAACCGTACACTTCAGGTTAATTATCAGAACTCCAGATCTGAAAGACTTCCTGTAAGAGCTGGTGTTCCCCAAGGCAGCATTTTGGGACCAATATTATACAATATTTTCA
The DNA here is from genome assembly GCF_002204515.2 of Aedes aegypti. Classification (NCBI taxonomy): domain Eukaryota; kingdom Metazoa; phylum Arthropoda; class Insecta; order Diptera; family Culicidae; genus Aedes; species Aedes aegypti. The sequence continues at coordinate 24,652 of NW_018735371.1, forward strand.
CATCTGACTTACCTGAGTTACCTCAGGGATGTCAAAAATCTTTGTTTGCGGATGACACAGGCCTCTCCGCCAAAGGACGAAGCCTGCGTGTCATCTGTAGTCGATTGCAAAAAAGTTTGGATATTTTTTCTTCATACTTGCAAAAATGGAAGATTTCTCCTAATGCTTCCAAAACTCAACTAATAATATTCCCACATAAACCAAAAGCTCTTTATTTGAAACCTTCAAGTAGACATGTTGTCACGATGAGAGGGGTTCCAATAAATTGGTCAGATGAAGTTAAGTATCTAGGACTCATGCTAGATAAGAATTTAACTTTCAAAAATCACATTGAGGGCATTCAAGCCAAATGTAACAAATATGTAAAATGTCTCTATCCCCTTATTAGTAGAAAATCAAAACTTTGTCTTAAGAACAAGCTTTTGATATTCAAACAAATTTTCAGGCCAGCCATGTTGTATGCTGTACCAATATGGACTAGCTGTTGTAATACCAGGAAGAAAGCTCTGCAGAGAATTCAAAATAAAATTTTGAAAATGATTCTGAGGCTCCCTCCTCCCTGGTATAGTACCAATGAGTTACATAGGATATCCAATGTTGAAACATTGGAACAAATGTCAAATAAAATAATCAATAATTTCAGGCAAAAATCGTTACAATCTTCTATTGCCACGATTAATGCGTTATATGTTTAGGTTAAGTTAGGTTAAGAATATTAAAAACTTTTTTTTTCTCTTATAAGCAGGTGAAATCAACTCACCTGTAAAAAATCTGAACTGCTACGGCAAATGAAATGTAATATGTTGTTAACAAAATGTTAATAAAATCTTAGATTTGTTTTACCAAATTAGGATGATAGTGTTGTCTAATAACACAGAACACCTAGATATAAGAAATAATGAATGTAATGTTTGGAATGATACTAATAAAGAAATTAAAAAAAAAAAAAAAAAAAAAATTCTGGCAAATTGATTCTGGAAAACGTCATACAATCGAAAAATCAAGGTTGTTGCAACTTGCAAAGCATTTTTGATAAAGGTATGATACTTTTCTTAGCTTGCTTTGATCTTGCTTCAAAATCAAATGAGAACAAATTCTGCAATGCCGTAATAGCGACACTACATAGTTTAGTGCAAGGAAGTAGCCCGTTTCATTACAGATTTGCTTTATAAAAAACAGCCTATTACGTATAAACATTGCAAAAAAAACATTTTATTGGAAATTTTTGTTACAATTTTTCGTTTTTTTTTTTTTATAGTTCTAGAACATAAAAATATGGTCAATATTGATAGCTCAGACGTTGATGATCTGTTAGTATGGGTTGTGCTACTTTTCCCCGAATGTCGTTTCCCCGAACGCCAGTTCCCCGAATACCTCGTTTCCCCGAATAGTCCACTTGAGTACTCATAATTGTCAAAGCTTTTTGCATTTCAAGGTGATAACGAACTGGTCATCGGATATGCGCATCTATATTTGATAGGGGGGGGGGGGGTCATAAACCACGTGGACATTTATGGTGGGAGGGGGGTCTGGCCAATGACCACGGTCCATACAATTTTATTTTTTTTGTGTGGACAAATGACCACTGGGGGTAGGGGGGTCTGAAAACTAAAAAACTAGGCGGTTCTTTCGAGTTTTACCTTCTTCAGCATTTTTGGCAATATTTGTTTAGTCGAGAATGATCAGATATCTCCTTCTTCTGATTGTTTATAGTTCTTTCTAGTTCTTTCTAGTGCGGACCTAATTTCTTTTAGCTTGTTGGCGTAGGATGATTCGGAGTCTTCTAAGCTGAACCAACCCTATCACCGGTGTTTCAGCTTAGAAGACTCCGAATCCTCCTACGCCAAAACTGCCACTAAAGACTACTCTTGCATCTTCTTGAACTACATCACTTTTCGGGGAAACTGGCATTCAGGGTAATGAAATTCGGGGAAACGACATTCGGGAAAAAGTAGCACAATCGTTTGTATGATCTCAGATTAAGCCAATTCATAACTACTCTCAATTCTTTGTGTTTCTTTAGACACATGTAATCGATAATAGCCGTCAAATTATCATATTGATCAGTATTGAATCCGTTGATCTTCAATACCATCATATCAAGACTTCGGCAGTCTTCAAGGATCATCATTGCTGCACAGATTTTTTGAAAAGCATGCTTTGGAAATATCAATGCTTCGCGTAAGATTCGCGCCTTTTCAATTCATTTGCTCCTGTGCTCACTTGACCAAAAATAATGCATCATTGATTCAAATCATTTCAAAGCAAACTCCATACTCTAGACAGACCATTGCTAGCATAGAAAAAATCGCTGTGTAGAATAACGGTTTTCAGCTGAAGGTGGCTGGGTTCGAACATCCTGTCGATTTCCTTGACGTTCTTGGGCATAGAATATCTCCCATAGATTATCACCCTTATTCTTGTTTACGGCGTATCGAAACTTATTCGTTCGAATCCATGTCCCATCTGATTTTGCTGGTGTAAACGGGAATGCAAATCGATTTGCGATCAAAAGTATACCTGGGTGAAAACTAATAATTTCTTTGAGTACTAGAAATCGTTTAAATATATGCTATATCCACGAAAACAAAGTTTGGTTCAAAATGTAAAATTCATATGTTAAAAACGTTAATGGTCAAACTTGACCATCCGGGCATAATGGAATTTGTTTGTCGGGTTAAATGGACTTAGAAAGGGGAAAACAAATTTTTCCATGATTTTTTCATTCGGTAGATCTTTTTCAGACATTTCAAGAACATTTCTATTGCCACAAAACATAGGATAAAATATTGTGAAGTCATGCATAACAGAGTGTTGAAGATCAGGGTCCGTATAATATAGCCTTGTTCTGAACGGTGCAATAATAGTTGGGCTCCGTGAAATGTTCCATGCCTCCCACATCGCTACAGTGGTGGTGTTCTTGTTCGATCATGACGTCAATGCCATAAGCATGCATATTTGATAAAATATCATGCCATTTTTGTAGGAAAAGACAACGGAAACTGATTGTGGCTGTAATAAAAAGATGATTACATTAATGTTTATATAAAATACATGAGCAAATTCAACTGATACTCAATAACAGGTATAGTAGTGCGTAGAGCAACAACCATAGATGATTTGAATTCTGAATAATAACTCTGTTCACACAACATCGTGTACCATTTTGATAAATATTATCACTTGTTAAACCTTTGACGCGTACTTCGTGAATTCGCGATGAAAAGAAAACAGTGTGCGTTGCTAGGCCTACCACAATGCTTGTTATCCCTCTGCAGCTTAGTCTACCTTGTTGAATGAGTCACAAATGATTCAGAAAAATGATGCAGTATTTTCACCGAAATGATAGGATCAAATCAAAGCCTTGTTGGATTGAAAAATAAGGATCGTGCATTCTCTTTCTCGTTGTTTTATGAATCAAATCAACGCAAAGCAAAGGCAAATTTGAAGACTGGACTTCGGACGTCCTGCAATATCTGTGTATATACATATACACATATTTAGAATAATTTCAATGGCGCACAATATTTAAAAAAGGGTTAAACAATCCGCAGAGGCTTTCTGGATTGATTGTATTTATGGATTACTATTGCTTAACAATAACAATTCATACGATGAACATGGATGTGATATTCTAAAACAGTATTCATACACCTATTCCAGATTATGCTTTGTCCCGGTATTATTGTGTAACATTTGAACAATACTTTCACTTAGACCGAGCAAACAGCAGATGCATGCAAATTCATTAAAAAATAACAGACTTTCAGCCATTTCCGTGATTAATTTTTCACCTCGTATTCTAAGATTTAAACGTTTTCGAAAGTGAACCGACCTGCCGAGTAGTAGCTTGCATCAATACGTAGGTAGATGCTCCACCTAGTCGAAAATGCCTTTCTCTGCCAAACAATATTTATGAGATTAGATCAAACTGCTTCGCTCCGCACTGCACCACACTACATATAGAGTGAAGTGGGGCAAAAGTGTATTTTTTAGTACGGGACTTTCACTTTAAATATTATAAAAATCGTTTGAGATTTGGATAGTTATGTGTTAGGCCCATCAAAGTTAGAGCCATACATTATCTTAGGAAAAAGCTAAATAAAATAGCCTAACCAGCGAACTTTTGCCTCACCAGTGTCACCACGATTTTTAAACGGCTATAACTAATGTAACTGAATGAATGAGAAAATGGCAACTTTGGCAAATAAAGCTCTCGGTTAATAACTATGGAAGTGCTCATGAGAACACTAAGCTGAGAAGCAGGCTTTGCCCCAGTGAGGACGTAATGCCAAGAAGAAGAAGAACTAATGTAACTGAAAATGTGCGCAGCAAAATCGTAGCCAATAGATTAAATATCAATTGTGTGGTATTGGTTGCCATTCATAAGAAATTTTGATTATTCCCTCTTAGGTCGAACTTTTGCCCCACCTTGCCCTAATGGTGTTTGGGTGATTCGTTTCAGTAGTGGTTGCACGCGATAAAGTCCCAAACCGGGCCGACCTCGGCCTCATAGTGACGGGGACAGCTGGATCTGCAATTAAATGGCAATTAAAATATGGGCTCGGCTGCTTTGCATTCGAGATTGCACCACACCTTGCGAAACAAACATTAGACATTGAATTTCATTGGTCAGACAGTTTGAATTATGGATTTGCATTATTATTATCCGTTACATTGATTTTCTAAATGCATGATATTATCTGATTGCACTGATTCGACGTCGATTTCCGAATATGCGTTGCAAACATTGATACTGAAGTGCATGCCTGCTGCTGATGGTGATAGTCCTCTATATAGGTTAAATAAACAATACACCATCGATACACTGAATGTTCATTTTCTCTATCAACAGTCTTATTTATAAACAGTTGTAGCGGTAGAGAGAACATGTTTTCATCGGCAGTTACGCAGTTATAGTTGCTGGACTCGATGATAGATGAGCATCGGCGGATATGAAATCTGTTTAAAAATAGGTACTGTTTGTTATAGAAACAACCACGCGTCTCCATTGGTTTAGCTTCCTTTCCTTGCATCGATATTGTTAGGTATCGTGAAACGTGGTAACATTGATAGTTTTTCAAAAGAAAGACCTAAAGAAGCCTCCACCCTCTATCGAGCTTTTTTTCAATGCTTGATGCATGTACTGTCACACTTTAGTAGACTCACTCTACTCCCAAATAATGGACGTCATTGATTATTCTAAATAATTGACGTCATATGAATTTTCTTGTAAATTAAAGTCAGTTTCTTGTTTTGGAGTAATTTTGATAATGCATATGGAAGCACGTGCAGAGCCCAATTTAGAATATGGATAATGCATTAAATCATGTTTCAGTGTTTTTTTTTATTTATTAAATTGGTAATAGAAAAGATACTGAACATCAATAACAATTACAGTAGAACTATTTATTTCTTCGAATAATTTCTATGTACTTAGGTTGAATTTAAGTTGATCGGACATTTTTTTAAAATTAAATAAAGCTATAAGGACGTGGGTGTCAAATTTAAGCTTGTATTAACATTTTGCAACATATTATAATCATTTGTCGTAGCAGTTCAAAATGTTTCCAGGTGAGTTGACAAAGAGGTCTGTGTCATCAGCAAACAAATAAGTTTGACAGTTTGAGGTAACTCAGTCAGATGTGAAAATATTGGTCTCAAATGCTGCCTTGAGGATCGCACAATCTTTCTGCAGATCCTGCCATATAGTTTTCAGTACAGGATCGCGAGAGCGTTAAAATGGCCTTCTCCTCACGATTTTAAGACGGATCAAGAATTTAAGATCATTGTCTATACTCACGGATTCGAATCTTACTTCACATTTTGGTATTACAATGCCCCTTGTCAATATCATGTTTTGTTTGCAAAGAAATGTTAACATCAAGATTACTATCGATGTATGTTTCATATGTATTCCAGTCGGCTTAAAATAATTGAATTTGGAGCTGATATGATTAAAAATTGCTACATGGGATATTTATAACAGAGACATGATAAGAATCAAAATCGGCGTGAGTAACCAGTTGGCTACAAAGATGACTAGAGCCGGTTAAGACCTAATCAATCATAGGTGGTAAAATGAACAACGTGCCTTTTACCGAGAAAATACAAATTTCGATGATTTTTTATCACGCACGGACGATTTAGAGCATAAATCTGAGTATTCGAGTTGATACGTAGGTCAATTGAAGTGAAAATATCAACGAAAACTAAGATTTTAGAAAACCACGTTTGAAAATTATAACTGGCGTAACTTTAAGCTCGAAAGACTTGAGGTTTTTCAGTGAGGTGAATATCGTTATGATATGATGTCAAATCTGATAACTTTAGAATCCTTTTTGAATGGATTACAATCATTAATGGATGTATTTTCGGTAAGGCAATGAAAATTTTCAGAAATTTTTGTTTTGCTTACGTTTTTTGCATGGTGTTTATTTTACCTCCAATCGCTGTTCATTTTACCCACATAGTGCAGGTAAAATGAACATTTCCATCGTTTTCTGGTTGCGATAAAAATATGTGAAAATTTAGCTATTTTATTCTGAATCCATGTCGCTGCTATAGATAACATCCCTATTTTTGATGTTGTGTGATAGAACTATACAAATTCCTCGATTTTCTATCAGAAACAAGATGATTTCCTTAAGGTGTTCATTTTACCACCCCTTCCCCTAGAAGGGTTTCTAGAGGGCTAGCAGGGTATTGAACTGAGAAATATCCTGAAGAGCACTCATCAAATAAAATTCTGCAGTTGGGATTGCTTTGTGTATTATTCCATGAGCGATGTTCGACATTAAAGTCACCAATGACAAAATATTTTGACTCTGCGATTCAATTTTCGCAAGTCAGTTTGGAGTTGATGTTGATGTATTATACGCCTATGAATGATGATAGCAAATCCACCACATGCTTCATCCAGTCGCTCATTACGATAAACAAAAATGTTTGTCCGTTAAAAATAAATGTCATCTTAAGAAATTCTTGGTTTAAGCCTCATTATGCCAAACGACTGTTATTCCAAACGGTCATCACGCCAAACAACCATTATACCAAATGATTTTATGCCAAATGACCCTTATGCCAAACAACTTTATACCAAACGGCTTTATGCCAAATGACCTTCTACCGTTAGAAACTGCATAATTTTCTATTATTAACGACATACAGTAACACGGGGTATTGTTACACTAGGCCATTTACTCTTGAAAATTAGCATATATCACGGAAAACTTGGGCAGGATTTTCATAAAATCATGACCAGGGTTTCAAATAATCGTAGCTAAAATTACTTTCAGCAATTCTCACATAATTCTGAGTAGATTTTTACACAATCTTAGATGACAAAAATCCAAGCTACACTTCTAACAAAATTCCGAACAGTGGTGGTTCTGAACATTGCAACAATTCAGTTAAAAAATCAAAACTAGAGGGAGACGGGTTACTTTAAGTAGGTACATTTTCTAGGTAAAGACAATTTAAAAGGGAGTAACTGAAATTACCTGCGGTAATATTGGCCTATAATATTTCTTGGTTTTTTTCATTCGGAATTAAAAGATTCGAACGGTTACCTGACGTAAGAAAATGAGCTTGTAATTAAACATGAATATAAGCTTCTGATGGGTATGATTATTGAGTAGGCTATCGTTAATTGAAAACTGCGAATTGTTGGAGATTCTACCTGGGGAATTCCAGCTACAAACAAACTTTGCTGTTCATTTGCCTGGTACATTTTTTTTAATGTCATTTCACATATGTTGAAGTTTGTTTTATCAAAAACCAATTACGTAAATTGATTGACACAAGCTTGTTTTGTCGAAATTGGTTTCACAGTACCAGGAATTTTCTAAAATGCTGATCAATTTGCGCTCGATCTACGGTATCAAGAGCACACCTACGCTGTCAAGCAACAACATATTTGAACATTCTCTTAGGAATCAAAACGTGTTAGTGTGAAAACAATGTAACCCGCCATGAAATTAGATTTCCTTTTCCCGAGAAGCGATGGTGGGTGGTCTAAAAATACCAACTATAGGATAGCTGTCACATCCGCAGTTCACAACAACAAGCAGCACCATAAACTGACTCTGTTCTGTTAGGTTACTGTGCAGACAGTAAACAAAACACGACCGGCCGGCATCTCATATTTGCCACGAACCCCCGTCTAATGAGACCATCTATCCAATCGACATTGGCACTGTGGTGGGTGAGAGGTTTAAACTCATTAGCACTGAACAGCCCCATTACCGCGTGGAATTGCCAGAAAGCTGACTAAAATGAGGAAAAAAACGGGAAAACAATCAAGTGCCAGCAGATGTTTATTAGGAAGAGCAGCCGAGCTCATTCCGACCAAAGTATAGCAAAGCATCATCAAGGTGGCACCCTGGTGAACATTTTATTAAAATACATTAGGTTTTATTGTAACAGTACCATATTTTTCAACACATCCCCCATAAACCGATATGTTTTTACTTTCGATTCATTTGCTATCAATTCTATTGTATTATACAATTGAATTGATTGTAAAAAATCATTTTTGCAATAAAAACGGGGGTGGAAATGTAATCTTGTAAAATCATTTCGAAAAATGTCCATACCTAATTCAGACCAAAAAAATTGATTTTTTGGTATTCTTATTGGATGGTTTTCATATTTTTTTTCGCACAAAACAATTCAACTTATTATTTTCCTATTCTGTTCTCATATTGTGCAAAAAAAAATCGAGAAAAAAATCCAAAAACTTACTGTTATAATAAGGGAAGGGGATTATTTTCAGTAAAATGTTTCAACCTTGCTGAAACATTTAATAATAAATCAATTATAGACTCTATTGTACACCGTAGGTTGCATGGTGTTTGAACGAGCTCAACCAAATTAATTGTTAATTATTATTCGGGCAACCATCCAGCGGTAGTAAATGCGATTGTTTGAATGACCGCACTCACCGGGCCCGAATGTTTATAGATATGTTGGAAGTAAGTATTAGGGGAAATCGTCTGGTGAAACGTGCCAATAGAGCCCCTTTACGGTTGGTCGGCTTACTGGTTGGATACCTACATACCTACTACATATTGCATTCCGGTGGCAGTTGTTTACACAGCGCTGTGACTTTATGGGAGTCCCGGCTATTGGAGACTGTGCTGATTGATTTTCGATGATTTGTTTACAAATACTTCAGCGTTTATTGTCGATTGTGTGTGTGGGATGTGGGAAGTTGTCGTTGATTGCGCTATCATGATGAATTTCACTGACTGTGGTAATAATCCAAAACAGCAGTAAATGTAGGCAAATGAAATCCACTACTGTACAACTCAGTTAATAGAAACAGCAAAAACTAGGGCTAAAACGGAGAACAATCTACCGTTTTGTCTTAAATTCCGAACATGGCTCATATTCCGTACATCCAACTTTTTCTGACGATTTCTCAAGAAATCCTCTCAAATTTCTTCACCGGATATTCAATTGTTTTATTGATTGATTGCCAGCCCGAGGCAGGTTCATCCTCAAATTCTTTTATTATACAAGTCCTTTTAATTTAAAAATTATAAACTCACAATCAATTTTACCTTTAAAATCGCCACTATCCGGAATATAAGTCATGTTTGGAATTTAAGACAAAACGTTAGATTGTTCTCCTAATTTTGAAAAGCTGTCGTAATTAGAAGTGCGCAATAGTCTTCATCCATCGATCACATGGCATTGACCTATTAAGAATTATGCGCCTCCTCCGTTACATGTTCAAGTATTCGAAACCAAAGCGGCAAACGACGATTAGGGGAAGATGGCCCAATACGCACAGATGGGGTAAAATGGCCCGACTCATTGAATCATTCCTAGAACGTTTCAATCTGTATAATTTGCCAAACGGCGTTCAAATACGTTTACCCAAGAAGTGCTGCTACAATCCATAGACATAAACTCATAGATTTTTACCAAATTTCCCGGTGATATTCAACACTTTTCACTTTTTTGCCTAAATATTAAGGTTTTCCGTTGACTTTATTAACCAATAAGCGTTTCCATGCCACAGAGCAAACTCATGGGGGAGCATGATTGCTAACTCTTTGAACTCCATACAAAATGGCATTTTACCCCACCCATTTGGTCATTTTGAACCACCCCCATTTTTAATCAACTTTTCGACACGATTTAAAACCGTAAAAAAACTCACATTTGGGAAATGTTAAGACTTCGAATGGCCTTCAAATGTGGATCTTATTACAAGAAAACGACACAAATCCTTAAAGTGACATTTTGGACCATTTTGCCCTATCCATATTTGGAAGATGCCTTAATGTACAGCGCACGGTATTTAAGCTTCCATGTTCTATTTCTTTGACATATGAAAAATAGGGCGGCTCATTTTACAAAAGTTTGAAAATCCAAGCATGCATCTTTTACAATCTTTATGATGAGAATATAGTTCTGTTGAAAAGAGTAAAACAATCGAATGGAGAGAAAAAGAGATTTCTACAACTTACAAATTTCAGTATTTTTCCGCAAAACCTCAAACAAAATCGAGGTAACTTTATTTATTCAGCAACTTATTTTATAAAAGCTTGAATAATAAGATTTAGTGATATATTTTTGTGTCAATGTGGATATGATAGTTGTACACGTGTTGGAGGTATCTTTTTTTTTGTATCAGCCTGTAACGTCTTTGGGTCAGATGATAGATATTAAATCTCACCAATATAACTGAAAATTTTGCAGAAACTGTTTTACCATAATGATTGCAAGAAAAATGGAGATGGATTTTCAATAATTTTTGTTATTTGATCCACCTTAATGAAGAATCATGCGCCTCCTCCATTACATTCCGTCATATTAGAGACCGATAGAGAGAAGAGAATGGAGAGAACTTCATCCGAAGCTCAAAGCAGGAAATGTTTCATATCAAAAGGCTTTTTGCCTCTTACAGAATCAAACGCTCTTTCAGCATCACTTCAATATGGACAAAAGATCATATGACCTCATCAATGGTAGTGAAATAAGCTGGGAGTCAGTTGATTAACAGAATAATCTATCCAATAGAGCAGAATATACTGTTAGAAACGATTGTTCCCCGTTTGGCATGAAATCGTTTGACAAAAAGTCGTTCGGCATAATGGCATAAGGTACACAAATTATGTCACGATAAATTTAAACTTTTTCGACCCCCCTGTGTCACGTTTCCTCCGAAAATTTTGTAAGACTTGTCACGCTTGGTTTGAGGGGACCCCCCTTGGAGCGTGACATAATTTGTACACGATCCCTAATGAATGATTTAGAATGAATATCGGCATTTTTGAAGCTTGAAGATCAACGCCAACGAGCCCATAGCAAAAATTGGTAGGTACTCAACAAGCGTAGTGCTCGTTCAGTGATTTGCCGAGCTATGGATGTCAAAGAATGTTGGAGACATTAGAGAGCATAACTAAGTACGTGACGGGTCTGGTGAAAGATCTTCTCGGAATAATAATTTTCTCTACATCCCAGAACATAAAGAATCTTTGGACTTGCTGTGATATACATATTTGAAAATAGCAAATTGGCAAAGGAAGTTCGCAGTTAATAATGAAGGGAACGATTATACAGTAAGGACCCGATTTTGTCAGCCCCTCGATGAATTTTAGGCTGACAAAATGGGGAACCTGACAAAATCGGGTCATTTTATTTTGTTCCTGTTTTTCAAATTTTGACGTGTTACATGGTTACATGGACTTCTAAGAGGTTGATGGACATGGGCATAGCCAGATTTTTTTACCAGGGGCCCGCCTTTCCCTTATATTGTTAATATCGATTTATAACACTTAATAAAAGGCATTGCCATTGCCCCCTCTGACTACGCCCATGCGTGCATGACATCAAACATCATCATCAATTTTAATGTAAACGTAGTAAAACATGACGATAACAATTTTTTGACAAATTTAAAATAGGCTGACAAAATCGGGTCCGAAAGCTGACAAAATCGGGGGTAGACAAAATCGGGGGCAGACAAAATCGGGGGCTGACAAAATCGGGTCAGTACTGTATAACATTTCGTTGCGTATCAAGCTCTGTCCCAGTTGGGACGTAACTCTCGATAAAAATTGCTTGGTAAATGAAGGGAAAATTTTTATTTGCAAAATATTGAAAGCTCTAATCCAAAGATCTATTATTGTAGCATCTAATCTAATCTAATCTAAGTGCTTGCACAGCCAATATTGAAAATCATCCTGGAAATACCAAAATTTCATCAGATATTTTCTTGTCAGCATTAATATTTGCAGCACATCAAAGATACAATACAAATATTAAAATGGCCAGGCCCACTGAGCAGACTTTGGGTGTGAAGATAATTGAAAAGCTCACGGCTATCGGATTATTCACGTATGAATAACATGATAGACGCAATCCCAAAGATCTATTATTGCAGCATGATGCAAAAATAGGCCATATACGAAAGCAAATTATTTTTCGTTTAAAATGTTTAGGGCTCGAACATAAAAGAAAATCTTTTTTTTTATCGATTCAATAATTATTTTGATTTTCGAAGTGTAAATCAAAAACACCGTCTATTATCGAAAGAAGGAATAGTGATTAAAATCATATATTTTCCAGCATATCTCAAAAGGAGATCATGCGTCCATTAAAAATAAATGTCATCTTAAGAAATTCTTGGTTTAAGCCTAATTATGCCAAACGACCATTATGCCAAACAACCATTATACCAAATGATTTTATGCCAAATGACCCTTATGCCAAACGACTTTATACCAAACGGCTTTATGCCAAATGACCTTCCACCGTTAGAAACTGCATAATTTGCTATTATTAACGACATACAGTAACACGGGGTATTGTTACACTAGGCCATTTTCTCTTGAAAATTAGCATATGTCACGGAAAACTTGGGCAGGATTTTCATAAAATCATGACCAGGGTTTCAAATAATCGTAGCTAAAATTACTTTCAAATCTAGGAAGCAATTCTCACATAATTCTGTGTAGATTTTTACACAATCTTAGATGACAAAAACCCAAGCTACACTTCTAACAAAATTCCGAACAGGATTCTTATAAACTAATGGACAACAGTACAAACTCATAATTCCAGGGCAGGATTTCAAAATATATCTTAGGCAGTGGTGTCCTAGTGGAGTTCAAGTCACGAATCCTAAACAGGATTTTCGTTAAATCTTGAGCAAAATTGAGCTTAAGCTTGATTGGCCGCCCGTGGTTGCTACTCCAGTATCGCCAGATCAGCTGCACTTACACAAGGAACCAATCAGATCACTGCTTGGGACTAACATACACCCTCAGTATATAAGTGAGATATCCGTAAAACAAAAGCTTCATGCTCATTAGCGCCACCTGGTAGCAAAATTTTGAATTTAATAGCTTTTATAATGATAGCGCTTGAGCTACTGAACAACTTTGCCGAAAGCGCCATATTTCTAAGTGGTCAGGATCCTGAGTTATCCGCAAAACAAAATTTCGATGCTCAATAGCACCGCCTGGTAGCAGAATTCCGCATTTCAATGACCACCACATGTTAGCTCTTAAGGTGAATATGAATCGAAGCCAAACTTCAAATTTTCAAGAGCACAAATCTAGAGAACCGAACACCCCTTTAAGCTGAAAATTTAATCAATTAGGGTAAGGGATCTAATTTTCGACCCAGTGCTAATTTTCGACCCATTGATAAAACAAACGTTATTTTAAATACTATTTGAAATTTTCAAACATTTATAAATCACTGGAGTATGCCATTGCTGTTATATCTATCATGATCAAATAAAAAATGCATCTATATAACGGAGTTTTAATCCTAAATTGATAATCCTGATTTTTTTGTGTCTGAATCAGTCCTTTTTCTTCCATTGATGAAAATTCGTCACATATTGAAAAGACTCAAATCAGTATAAAAACTGATCAAAGTGATGCCTAATCGATAAAGTTTGGTGAAACCTGATAAAATTTAAGCAAATTGTAATTAATTGTGTGCATCTATAAGCGAAAATAAATTTTATTACGCGTTTGAAATTGTTCGAAAATTGAAACACCAGGTTTCAATTTTCGACCGGTCGAAAAAGCATGCCATGATTTCAGCAGGTGATGTGTTTTAGTTTTCGACCCTTCATCAAAAGTAAACATCGTTCATAGTGGTGGTTGTTCTTTCGTGGAGTTGAATTTCTTGCTTCAACGGTTTTTAACCAAAACGGTAAGAAAAATACTGATCTCGCTTCAATTTTATCAAAATTATATGGATTAACATATTATAGCGTCCAGAAAAGTACAGACAGCATCTAAGGTAGTCAACAAGAACTCGATTATGGAATTCCGAAATTTCATATACATATTCAATTCAAGATTGGCGAAGAAATAGCTATCAGTCCGTTATTCGTCCTGGACCGACCACAATGGAGGAGGAGACCGAATTTGAAGAGTTGATATTCGGCAGTCAGCGACGGGGATGGCTAGTGAAACGTGACTCAATGTTGGAGCATATTAAAGGTTTTCTTTCTTCTTCGCAATATTCTTAGAAATGAGTTGAATAGAGAATCTGAAATGAAGAAACAAGACCACACTGAAGCAAAACGATTCGAGCAAAATTTGTAGTGAAAAAAAAGAAAACAATGTACCGAAATGACCCATAAAATAAAAGTTAAAGCCTAAAAAAGCTGTCAAAGTCGAGAGCTAAAAGAAGAATTTGAGTATTTACTTGAACTATTAAATAATGAAATGAAATAAATGTTTTAAACAAAATGGTTTTACATGTTTAAATGACAATATCCCATTGCTGTACTATATCCTATCGCAACAGTAGAATATAATGTAGTTTGATCCACGTAAAACTGTTTGAATAGTAGAAAAATCGATCAGTGTTCATTAATGTCGGTTTTCCTTGGTCGTACAGGTTGTACATAAGGATCAAGAATCCATCATACAATCATCAGCAATCATCAAAAATGAAAAAAAAACACATTGAACATTGTTTAAATTTTGAGCAAAAAAAACGTAAAACGATGATGGTTATTTTCTTCTTAAATTATGATATCGTAGTTCACAACTTAATCACGCAATTCCACAAACAAACTATTAGACTATTGACGAAACATTTTACATTCAATATCTTCAAAGGATGTGACAGGGATACAAAACCAGTATTTATGGTATTCAGGAGCCCTCCATATCTATCAGATCTATCAGATAATAACTGTTGAACTGCTTAGGGACTGTCCATAAATGACGGAGCATTTTAGGGGGGAGGGGGGAGTCTACGATTTTGCTACGAACCATGTATTAGGTATGGGAAAATAGGCGGGGTGTCAAAGATTAGCGTTAGCGTTAGCGTTAGCGTTAGCGTTAGCGTAGTTACGGTATACTTCGTAGATTGGATACTAGCAACATTCATGTTTCTTTTTAATAATCTCATCCTGACTACTTTCAAGAACAAGGCAGGGGAGTATACCTTGTTCAAATCATAAACAAGAATACTAAAAGCATGAATATCGCTATTCCCGGCCACGCCCATCTTTACCGTAACTTGGGATAGGGGAAGGAAATGTTGATGTAGCACTTACTTAATGAGAGGCCACCGACTCAGCGACACCCTCATAAGTGCTACGGAGTTGGAGGTTGGGGAAGGTATATTGTCAGGATTCGCCTAGAAAGCTGGCGATAGACCATAAATATTTGTTGTTTAAGCGTTTTCAAATTAATCTTTTGAATGCCGGCAATCAAAAGAGAAAACAATAGCAATAGCAATAGTATTTCGCGAAATGCTTGTCGATTGTGCAGTAATATTTTTCCTCAATAACCAGTAAAAAGCAAACCGATCCCTCCAGGGTCATCGGATTGTATAAAATAACGATACGCGTAAAAAAAAAAATCACGCCTATTGAAAAACTGTACTGTGTCCATTGAAAAACTGTACTGGGTGGTACTGTATTTTTAGATAATCGAAAAACGAAAGGAAGCGCGTTCGAACTAAACACCCTAGTATAACACAGTAGGGTTTTCTGCTCAAAATTATACGAAAAGCAGAACGATCAGAAGTTCCACGACGCGGACAAAAACGATCCGGAAGGCTCACAAAAGAAAAAGTATCATACTGGAACAAACTCACCGGATTGATTCTCTAAATTTATGTGCTGCCTGTCACTTCCGGATGGTTCGGTGAACTTAGGGCAGCCAAAAACCAACAGTACTGAGGACACAAATCAAACAATCACTTTTTCATTTTTCACTTTTCACTATTCCATTTCTGAATGTAAAAACTGTCCTGCTTGGGCTTCACGAAGCACTACCCTGCAAGACGCTCCAAAACAGGAAAAAAATCTCCGGAGACGAAAACATGCGCGAAACCGTGAGCCAAATCTATCGGACGACGCAAAACCGAACTGTCCTGCTTGGGCTTCATGCACTACCCACTACGCTCCAAAACAGAAAAAAAAATCTCCAGCGACGAAAACACGCGCGAAACCGTGAGCTAAATCTATCGGACGACGAAAAACCGAACTGTCCTGCTTGGGCTTTACGAAGCACTACCCAGCAAGACGCTCCAAAACAGGAAAAAAAACCGAGTCCCACCACATATTCAATTAATATATAAAGTAGCACTGTTATAATTCACTTTTACCGATCAGTTACAATACAATCAGTTGAAATGCACTGCCTAGTTCACTTGTTCAATAATACATTAACTTTTACTGAATAACTGCTGAATACTGCTTCCACGGTTTGTTTTCCAATCTGACACTCGGGGGACGGGGGTGTCAAAGATTGGCCAAAAAAATGCTACGTCATTTATGGACACTGCCTTATCATAAGTTACGGACGGGACGGGGGTGTCAAAGATTGGCCAAAAAATGCTACGTCATTTATGGACGCTGCCTTATCATAAAGTTCGTTACGGAAATGGGAAGCATACACTGTTTCCACTGGAATGTAATTCTAAAAGAAAAATCATCGAAGAATATTCAACAGTTTCAAGTTTTTTCATACAATATACCCGCTATATTGATTCAATCTGGTACAGGTCGAAAATTAGCACATGCATGGGTCGAAAAATTAAACAGTGGGTCGAAAACTAGCACAAAAGATAAAGTCATGAATCTATAAAAATACAAAAAATGCAATAAAATATCATCTAATAGAAGTTATACATGAACTAATAATATGTTTTTCTATTCGACTGCCAAATTTGAATATTAGTTGATGCTTTTTTGCAGGGTTTTTGGGAGTTTTCCACTCATATGCTGGTTTTATGGGTCGAAATATAGTGCTTTTACCCTAGTCACCACCAGCTAGTGACCAAACGATTAAGTTTTTAGCTCAAACGGATGTACAGTGCTGTTCTGAATAATAGCAGCGCATGTCGATTTTCATACAAAATGCTCAACTTTGACATGCTGTAGTTTTGTTCCCTTTCAAGCAATCGAGTTGAAATTTTCTCCACAGAACTACAAATATGCTCAATTTTGTAAACACAAAATTTCAAAATTTTCTAAGCCCCTGCCGGAAAGTGAGATACTAGGTGAAATTGTTCGAAAAAATAGCAGTTTTAAAATTTTGAATTTCGGCTTGACATTATAGTTTTAAATTGTATATCACTTACCATTGGAACAATCTCCTCCTACTTATCAAACCTACACCTAAACCGAAAATGTTTAAAATATTTGTAGAAGAAAACTTTTAAAATGAAAAAACTGCTATTTTTTTCGAAAAATTTCACCTAGTGTCTCACTTTTCGGCAGGGACTCAGAAAAAACTGAAATTTTGTAGTTACAAAATTGATCATATTTGTAGTTCTGTGGAGAAAATTGCTTGATAGGGAACAAAACTACAGCATGTCAAAGTTGAGCATTTTGTATGAAAATTGACATGCGCTGCCATTATTCAGAACAGCACTGTATGGTTTTCCAGATTTGTATTCTTGAAAATTTGATGTTAGGCTTCGGGTTCTATACCATTTCCCAGAAATCATTTCCCGGATACCCCATTTCCCGGAAAGACATTTCCCGGAATGACCCATTGCCCGGAAAATTATTTCCCGGAACAACCCGTTTCCCGGAAAGCTACTTAATGGTAAATAAAATAAGTAATTTCCGGTTCTATACCATTTTTTAAAGCAAAGTAATATGAGAACCACGAAAAGAATGGGCAAATTTCTAAGAATACTTTATAAATAGTCACTAGATTGTCAAAGATTAGTTTTTCGACGTATTATATAGGGAATCCCATAGAATATGGGACTGTTATGCGAGTATGGGCAGTTAATGAAGTCAATGAGTGAATTCATATGTTTGTGTACATCGTTATCAAGTTGTCGTTGATATATTCTCAATTTAATTGACACTAAGCTGGATATGATATTGATAAACATAAATAGCAGAAAAAAATTCTAAAAATAGCCACCGCAATCCATATAAATATGTAAAACCGAACAGTAAAGTACTCACCAAGATTCTTCCGGTAGTGGTTTGACCCGAGATAAGTTCACCGGCCCAGTCCTTCGCTTCGGTCATAAACGTACCCTCGAAGTCCTGCTTGCCCTGACGGGAGGCCTTCTGTTCCTTCTGTTTCGGATCATTGGGCGCTAGCTCGGGCTCCTTTCGACAGCACAAAAAGGCAAAGGCCCGCCATAAAAGCACAACAAGCAGTCCAGCCAAAAATGTGAATATACTTGATAATAGAAAACACCACCATTTCCGCACTTTGAGACATTCATCGAGGTCGGTCGCAGGAAGCTCTGTGGTCAACACTGCTGCCTCCTCGTCACAGCCCGACATCCCCTAGCAGATAACGGTTGGGGATCCGTAACGTATCCGTCGTACTCCACACTGGTCACCCTTTTCCTAATCATTGGACATTTCACAACGGTTTGCCACCGCCGCCGCCGCTGGTCACTGATGATCTGATGCCCTCAGAGACGTGAATAAGTGTAAGGTGCCTATGTGCTTTCACTTTACACTCCTATCTGGTGCCGTTGATCCGTCACTTTTAAGGTTTATTTTTGTCAATCTAGCAATTTTTTACTTCTTATTTCTTTTCTAATTAAAACTACAACTATGCACTTTTATTTCACTCTGATGGGATTTATGCTCCTGTAAGAAAAAAAGGAAAACAAAATTCACACTGATGCAATTGCTTGCTCTCACTTAGCATTTCTTCGAGTCTCAATCTCCGAATTCATCTCTTCGCTCACTGCCCAGAATCTCCCATACCCTCTTTCTGAATGTGCTCTCCAAGCTCACGCAAACGGGTCATCTCGCGAAGTGGTTTTCCTTGCACACTCTCACTTCAAAGGTTTTTTCCCGATCTTCACATTTCGATAAAATTCTTCTTCTATTTCAAGTGTGCACTACGTGATGATATCATTTCGCAGACTATGTTATTCATAAACGCCGTATTTCGATTATTTCACTTTTGATTGTTTGGACGCTTTTATGTGCCAGTTTTATAACACACTAAAATTCGACGTTCACATCTCATCATCCATTCGCATCAGCTTCTCCGTTTTTATGGCCTTATGTGATATCCCATAAACCACATTTTTCATCACTGTTCCACTTGTGTCGGAATGGGAAAATCCCAGCTTGGAAATTGGAGCATTTTCAAACTGGCTTCCTGAAAATAAATCAAACAATTCTTTGCCAATCCAAAAGTAACCACGAAACCAACCGCTCACTTGCAGCAAACAGTATATCGATTTTGGAAGCATTACATCGGATCCGGAGCGCCATATGAGGGACCAGCATTAGGGAACGTTGCCAAGTTTGGGTTTATTTGCTGGCTCACAAAACACGTTTCCTTTATGTAATTGTAGACACAGCTGGCGTTGCTGGTGGAATGTGCGATGCTTGCAGTATCTGCTGCTGGGAAACCCAAGCCGGAAAAAGAAATCGGTTTTTGGCACTGGAGCGATTACTTGTGAACATATTGTAATGTTACAGTAAGAAGTAGCATGGGAGATGGTAGTTTTGGACGGTTTGGTTTCACTTCATTGCCCAGTAAGAAATTTGATACTTACAGAATTAGAACATTACTTAGGTCAGGATGCAAGGACATTGATAAGTATATAACAGCCAGGGTTGGGAAAAAAGCTGAAATTCACTCTACAGTAGCCAAACAAAGCCAATCACAGTCAGCGAAGCCAGTGAAACTCACGCCCAGCGCTGCTGTAGGCAAAAGCCTTGAAAATTGCAAAACACCCGTTGCTAAGGGCAACTCAAAATTACTGTAGAAAAATGTTCTACTTCCCGCTGCATTTCCCGCATTTAGAGCCTTCAATGACACTAACGATTTAAAAAATTCATGCACCCAACATAGGCTACTTGATGAGATTCAACGTTTTTGAACTACTGTCAGAGAGCCACGTGACTTTCTCGAAATTCAAGCCTACTACTATTACCATTCCCAGCACTGATGACAGCATATGACGATCGGTCCAGAATAAGTTCGAGATGCATACAAAGAAGTCGTCCATGAATCACTTGGTTAAAAGTGTGGTGGTAGGTGGCAGAAAAATGACAAAAAAACAGAAGAACCAGGTAAGCTTTTGAAGGAATTTCTGGAAAATTCCTGCGAGAGAATTCAGCATTGATTCAGAATTAATAACATAATAATATTTATCTTCAATAATTTAGAAAATTAATTAAATATAATTTTCTTAGGCTTTCAAAAGTCCTTGTTCAGAACAAATTTCATAATCCTCCAAAAATATTATTTCTTACTATTATTTTTCCAGAAGTCCCAATCAACAATATAATTGGATACCCAACTAACATTTAGTGCAAATGTAAAAATCCTCCAAGCTGCTTTTCATATGTCTTTATGTTTAATAAGTGAACGAAAGCTTCTATCGTTTTATTAAATACTCAGTTATTTTTAAGCTGTGTTGACAGCGATTAAACATACCGATCATTGATTTGTCTCGACTGTTATAGGACAAGTAGCTGTACAACATCTTCGGAAGGCGCTTTTCGCAACTGTTGAATATTTTTTATACAACTTCACTTGAATATTTTCAAGTTGTTTAACAGTTTACGGAATTCAATGCATAAGTATCTGAAAGCAATGTTCCCAAAGTTATACAATTTCAGTACCCTGCCGTTATACACATAATTGTCCCATGTTACTTTTCGTCATTTTCGAGTTTTTGTAGCCAAATAGTCTATTTTATCCTATATTATTAGGAAACAATTTCAAAAAACATACTTTCTTCGAAGACTCTAGGAAAAGCATACAAGTCAATTTGTTCCACTGTTGAATTTCTACGCATAACTGTCTCACTACTGAATTTCTACGCATATCTATCCTACTACGTATTTATCTGCATCAATCTCAAATAAAGTGCTAAATTGAGAGGTTTTATTATGCTGCGTAAAATTGTTCTCGTATCATCTTTTTACTATGGCTTTACATCCTATGTAGAACAATACCTGTTTCATACCATAAAAAACACTATGGTACTGTTTAGGGGATAGTCAAAATGTTTGAGATAGGAAAAGTTTTACCTAATTTTAAATGCTTAAAACTTCATGAAAAAATGATGAAATTGGGTGCATCTGGAAGCAGTCCACGGAAAATTTGGTTCAGTTTTATTAACTTGCTTGACCATGCATATTGGCTACCGGAAACCGGAGATGTTCCGGATTTTCAGAGGTCATGTCCAAGTGGCGTTTTTTCTGTCGTTTGTATTTTTGTACGGTGTGAAATAGTATAAATGTTTACAATTTTCCTAATAATAACTGGAACTAATAGGAAATTGAATGCCGGCAGATGCATTAAAATTCTTTGGAAATCTTCAGAAATATGACCTTTCCATAAAAATGGTTCCGGAAGATATGGCCAGTCATGTTTGTATTTCCAATCATGTATATATTATCCGGAGCTATATCCGAGTGACCATCAAAGTTCAAGATGATGCTTTTGGCATCCAATTCAAAACCATAAGGCGTACTGATATATCTATAGTAGGTTCCAGGCGCCCTGGGGGAAGTGGCCAATTAGGAACATGTTCGGAACCATAACAATATGGGCATCAAATTTCAAGATTTTTGAATGACCTGATTCCCGAAGCATTTCCAGAACCACCGACTACCATGATCACTGTATAGTAGGTTCCAGGTGCCCCGAGAGATGTGGTCAAATCAAAACCTGTTCGGAATTACATCAATATGGGTATCAAATATCAATATTTTAAAGGAGATGCTTCCGAAAGCGGTTCCAGAACCATTGGCTGCCATGACCATTGTATAGTAGGTCAGAACTACCCCGATGGAAGTGGCTAATTTCACGCATGTAAGAATCATATAAATATGGATAACAAACTTCAACCTTTTTTGATTTTCATGCTTCCGGATAGAGTTACTGTGCACGTGCTGTA
Source organism: Aedes aegypti (assembly GCF_002204515.2). Taxonomy (NCBI): domain Eukaryota; kingdom Metazoa; phylum Arthropoda; class Insecta; order Diptera; family Culicidae; genus Aedes; species Aedes aegypti. Next base: position 47,011 of record NW_018735371.1, read on the forward strand.
GCCTTAGGTGCAGGAGCCTCATTGCTTGTAAGCGCACGGGGAGCGCTGTACATCATGAGACCTTTTTTTGGTGCGCCTCATTTTTCTTGAGATGTGTCTCACTGCGGTCTCATGCGCTCCGTCACATGTGCTGTTAAAAATTCAGCGCAATAATTGAAGTGATTACAAAAGTTTTCAACGAGGATCGTAATTGTAACTTTTGAATCGATCGTGTTCGATCATATCATGTAGGCCATCTAGACACCTGCATGATGAGGCGAAAATAGCTGTAGAGGTTCTTCGTTACTAAGCAGTTGTTTCACAACTTGGATACCGATGGCGAGCTGTGGCGCCGAGCAGCGCATGTGACGAGTCTCCCGAGAGCTCATCACCTAGCGCGCGCTTTTAGAATTTTCGTGAGCCTCCATCTAGCGCAGCACACTAGGATTCCGATGAGCTGAGAGACGGTTCGGTTGGAGGCTCGTCAGTACATTTATGTGCTCCTGAGAAATATGTAACTCTACTTCCGGAAGCAGTTTTGTAGAATCACCGTCTACCATGAACAGTAGATTCCATATGCCTTGGATGATGTGGAGCGCTCTCAGAATCACAAGATGTAATAACCACTCTATAGTAGATTCTAGGGACCCCTAAAGAAGTGTCCAATTAGAAATATGACCACATTTCCCGGAGAATTCGGTACTTTTATACATTGGTATGGCAGTCGGGTGTTCTGGAAATGCTTCGGAAAGCATAACCTTTGAAAATCTAGAAGTTGGATGCCCACATTGATATGGCTACAGATATGTGCCTAATTGACCACTTCCCCAAGGACAGCATCATTTTGAAGTTTAATGCATACTTCGATATAGCTCCGGGCAATATTTACATCATTGAAAATATTTTCCGGAAAAAAACTCTCATGTTTCTGAAGATTTCCAACGAATCTTAATGCGACACAAAAATACAAGCGACAGAAAAAAAATGCCATTTAGACATGACCTCGCAAAATCCGGAATATCTCCGGTGTCCAGTGGACAATTTGAATGGATAAGCTCCTGAAACTGTACCAAATTGACCATCGACTGCTTCCGAATGCATACAATTTCATCATTTTTTCATATCATTATCAGCATTTGGATTTAGGAAAATTTTGCCTATCTCAATCATTTTGCCTATCCCCTATACATATCCTCATACGGCTCCACATTGCTAAATGCCACATGAGCCTTCGTACGGACCCTCAACATAGGCTTTACAATACACATCTTCCACTTTCGGTACAAAATTCACGTCAAAGCTAACATCAAGAACAGTGTTCTTGGTCAAAATCGGTTTGCTACAGTTAGTGGGACTCTTATGCGTAGAAATTCCCCCAAAACTCCGTATTTCTAGGCATTACCGTCCCACTTTTAATTTCATAGCAAAACTCATATGTTTTATTTAAAACTTACTCTTGTCTCTGAAGAACACCCATTTCCCCATATTATTGTGAGGAAATTTTTCAAATTTATCATAACCTCTATCCATTCGGAGCATAAATGTGCCAACATCTTTAATCGCGTTTTTCTCGGCTTCATATTTTGGAACATGGGACAATCATGCGTATAACGGCAGTACCTGACACCACTTGGGATTAAACTCTCGATTTCATCTCGACTGAGCTGTCAATGAATGAAAGTGAACCAACACTGAGTCGACAAGCACGTTCTACTGCATGCTGGCGAACCGGTTCCGCATGATTTAACATCTTATTACATATAATAGAGTTGTTAGCAATCACGATAGTCTACAGGTTTTCGTTGACATTCGACAGCCTTTTTGCCTTCAGCATTCACAACACGAACGACAAAACGAACGTACGAAAGAAAAATGTCCATTGAATGCAGCTGACAACGATGGCGTCACCTGAAAACTGCGCGGTTTTGTTTATTTCTATCATTTTGACTACAAAGCAAGAGTAAACCATTCTTGTAGGAACCTTTATGAAATCTATGCAAATTTATAATTTATTAAAATATCATCGTGTCAAACGACATTTATTCATTCCACAATTTTGTGTTTCTAGATGTTCATTCTACCAATCTTACTGCATGTGAAAGGTGACGATAGCCTTAAAAGTGTGTGAAACGTCAAACGCAATGTTTATTTCCAGCAGGCTGTGAAAATGCGCCACAAGTTGTTAATTTACAGCTTCCTGCTGTATGTACGCTGTAAAACAAACTACGAGGCCTTTCTTTTTTATATATTAAGCAATACAACAATCATATTGCATAGGAGCAATCTTTTATTGATTAACGATGGGGACTTGCATTCCACATCATTCGGTTGCTAATAAATCTTCGAACTGTTGCTTCTCTTTACGTTGTTGAGTTACAACTTAGTAAAAGCAGCAAAAGCGTTAACTGAAGAAATATAGTCAGCTAAGATTGGTAGCTGCATAACGTTTGCGTTACAGCTGTATCAACGCTAATCGTTCTGTTATACAACTGTTGTACAACAGAAAGCAATCTTAGCTTATAACGCTTATAGCTTATAGTTGGGGCAGCCTTAAAAAAAGTAATACATTATAATAAAGACCGTCTTCAATTTGTGTTAACTTTTACTTTTTTTTAAATAATTTATTATTTATTATAAATTTATTTCTTGAAAGGGCCTTCTGAGTTTTTAACAGATTTTTTTCAATTCCAGTTCTAAAACTGTTAGTTTCAGAGAAAAACGTTGTATGAAGGAGTTGAAGGTAAAATAAGAGAAAAGTACACCTTGAAAAAAAAACAAGTTAACCAAAAAACTTAACAAAAAGAATTTTGTTTTTGTTCGGAATGATCCACTGCGATCATTTTTCTTTGAAATTTTCTTGTATATCCGTGTCCTATTTTAGTGCATATCGTTCTACCCCATTACTATTGAGAATTAATTAAGTAGTCGTTTTTCATACAATTATCATTCGTTTTCATTTTGCATAGAGCCTCTCTAGAAAAAGATCTCTCTATTTATACCTTTTGGAGAAAACAGTTTGCCATTATTAAACTATCAAAAGCGCGTCCCTCATTCAGATTAGGCCACTAAGCTGGTAGAATGATACAGATTTTGACCATGCATCGGTACTCTAACGTATCAAATTATTACTTCTACTTATAAGGTTCAAAGTCGTTTTTTGTAGCTCTGTGAACAGATTTAATCGCATTAGACATTTAGATTCCTTGAAACAAGAAGCTTATTTTAGAATGTAGTAGGTCTGCTACTCCACTGATTCGGAATCATTACCTCCTAAATATCGAAAGATAAGCACTTGAATTCGAAATGAACTTGACTAATGAATTGAATCCAGCCTGAGATGCTGATTGAGTCATTTTCCACTTCGACCTCCTCATCATTTAGGACAAATACATAGCTGGGATGGTGACAGTGGTAAATTTTCACGAACAATGCTTTGACTCCTAGTAAACAACCTGCGTTCGAATGAAAAAATAAACATTGCCATTATTTTCTTTTATTGAATTGATGCTCAAAATTTATTAAAATGTTTGTAATCATCGGCACACTGCAAAAATTTTGTGATTGATTTTGATTGGAGATTGATTTTTTTTTAATAATGTTCAAATATGATGGATGTAAAGCGTGAGATTACTGATGGAACAGCTGTCCTAGTTAGTTTTCATCCAGTAAAACCGCTTCAACCGATAAATGTACAGTATTGGACAAAACATTTGCATTTTTTTCGGTTTTCCATACAAAATGACCAACATTGGTAAGCTAGATCTCAGTTATTTATGGATTTATCCTCTAGAACTCATTCCACTCACACCCGAGACGAGTAGAGACATAGTAGTCTGGTTCAGAAAATGTACCTCTTCTAGTACTACATTTGGCCCTTGGTACTGCAAAACGTACCCGAGTTTGACAGATCGCGGTACACTGTTCACGGCATTCTAAATTTAGCTCTATCACCTTAATGTCCATAGATCCGAGATAAATCCAGAGACATCCCAAGTAACATTTTTAGTTTTTTCATTTACTACAAGCTGTTGTTACCACCATATCAGGTCCGTTACACTCGGGCTCAGATTGGGTACCACTTCTAGTACTGCATTTGGTCCCTCGGTAGTGCAAAAGGTACCCAAGTTTGACAGATCGCAGTACACTTTTCACGGCATTCTAGATTACCTTATGAGCCATAAAATTTTGGGCAACTGCAAGGGACATGGAGGTCTTTGATTTGTCTTTGACCATATCGTTAAAACTCATTTTAGAACTTATTAGTCTTAATAACCTTAATAAACCTTTGATAAAACTCCATTAAGCCCGAAAAGGCCCACACTACAGGAGGTTGTTAAGACTATACCTTAAAACCGTTTCTAAACTTCTTAGTTTTGTATCGTGTGAACACATCTACCCTTGTAGTATGCTATAAAACATTCATAAGAGCTAATGTATAGCCTTATTGAGCTCAACTAGCGATATTAAATCTTTTACGATATCCTAATACACGGAATAAAACCAATGTTAAGAGCTTATGATTGAACAAACATCAACCAATAATTTGTTTATAAACCATAACCTTTTTTTGATATTGAAACCATCATGATGTCTGCCGACTCATAATAATCAATTAAAATAATCATTTTTTTGCGTGGCAGAAAATTTCCTTACGATCGCGTGAAATTCCTGCCAATAAAAATTTACTGGTGGAATGACATACAATTTTTCGATTTACAGCAAAGCGCCACAATTACGACATCATTATTGGCTATCCAATATTTTATTCCATTCCTTTTTCAGACTGATTTCATGCTCATCTCAATCATAAATTAAAATTTCCCACGCATATTGTAATTATCTATCCGAAACGGCGACAATAAAAATGGATTCCACCCAGTTAAATCTTGCTGGTCTTGTCTGGGATGGTTTAAGATCAATTGGTGATTTTCCCGAACAATATAATCATTCATAAACGCTGTTGATCTTTAGAACCCGTGCGCAAAACCCTCACTAGCTAAAATATTCCTAAATCTGAATATTTGTTCTGCACTAAGACAAATAGGTTTTATGGGAGCCTTGACTTAAACTTAATGCACTCAGGAAAGCTAGTGCTGTCAAAAAGGTAAACAAATCGGAAGATTCAATTTTGTGATGCAATTCATTTTATTAGATTTGTGCCGTTATATATCTAACTGTTTTATTGGAATGAATTGTTAAAATAAAGCCCGTCATGCTTGATCGGTACTGATGCAGAAAACGGTAAGTGATAAGTGACTGAAAAATGAAAGCTTTTTTCGTGTAGCTCAGCTGTTGTGTGCAGCATAGTTGTCCCACTAGAACGGGAAGTTCAGGCAAGTATGGGAAAAATATGCGATAGTCTGTTAATTCTTCGAGAGGAATATTTGCCATTTCTATGTTTGCGTTCTGATTAATCCATAATTCACTACATGATTATCATTATCAACATAATGATATTGATAACCACACGCAGACTGCATTCCAATAACATGCATCAGACAGTCGAGATTTAAGAAGGCTTTAACATGACTTAGCGTAGTCTTAGAAGTTTTACTTATGCCTTGATAAGACAAGCAAGATGAGGTTTTACACACTTAGATCATATTACTGGGGTCGGTAAAATTTTACTGGGTTTTGGAACTACCGAAAAAGTCAGTAAAATGAAAACGGTCGCCACGCAGGAATAGGGATGTCTTTGATCCAACCCCTTCCCCGAGATAAATAACTAAATAATGAACTAAAGCAAAAATCAGAAAAAGCATTTGATCGACGCATAAAGTTATCACCTTCGAAAAAAAAAACTCGATTCTTGAAAATATTAAATTGTTCTCATATCAAAGGATGGAAGAGATCTTGAAGAACGTGTAAAATATATTAAATATTTTTACAGGGTCATGGTTTTGGGAGCATTTGCGTCTAATTGGTTCAAGGTGCCTTTATTTCTTGTTAAAATTTAATAAAAAAAATACAAGAGTCTATAAGAGTTTTTTAGGAAGAAGTTTGTTCTTTTGGTTAGAGACAACTTAGCTCATAGATTATTCGCATAACAGAGACGTTTATCACACTTATATGAAGGTTCAACAACGGTGGGTTTATTTGTACGACTGGCGCGAGGTGAGAGTTGTCGGTGTTTTATAGCGAGGTGACAATTGTCGACGAGAGTCACTTCACTCCGGTCTACTATTGTCACCTCGCTATACGACACCGACAATTGTCACCTCACGCCACTCGTAGAATAAATCCACGGGTCTCCAGAATGAGCCGTTTTTTTCTCAAATATGTTTAAGTCCCTAGCGGTCCAGGTATAAATCCATTCAATAATTTGGGTGCATGTTCGAGACAAGGCTTGTGAAAAATATCATCATATCGTTGATGTTTTAAAAGCTTCCATCACAAATATTTTGAACTCGATGACTGCTGGATAAAATTAGAAGGCATGTTTTCAATTCCTCTCTTATGATATTTTAGAAAATTTTAATTTCACTGCGAATTCTAGCTGTTGGGAGTGTCGATAAAATTGTATAGTTAAACTTGTTTAGTACTGTGTTACGTAGAAGTATGAAACATTTTGATTCGAATTCTGAACACTGTATTCATTCTGTCTCATATTCCGAACATCTTGATTCAAGTTCCGAACAGCACGAATAAATCGTATTCAAATTAATAATTTCGCAAATAAATTTATCCAATCTGTTTTTACTAGTCGCAAACTAAAGAAACATCACTACTCCAGATTTATAAAATAGAATGTATGACGTTTAAATTGAAATGCAATTGAATTGACTGATTTTTTTTGTAATGCGATGACATATTTTAGCGAAACATTTTAACCAAATCGCCATACAAAAACCGAGTGTTCGGAAAATGAGGCTGCTCGGAATTTTGGAAACAAAACGGTACATGCATAGTAAACTTTTTAAACTTTCGACTAGGTAGGTTAGGGCGGTTCAAAATTTAAAAATGTTTGCGAATCCAATTACCCATGTGTTCCTTACCATCGTTACCATAAAAATAGTGTTCTGTGAAATGTTCAGCTTTTTAGGTCGTGAATTAAAGGTGGCCCAGAGACGATGTAGGTTTATATGGAAATCACTATGGAGAAATTTGGAAAAATGTTCGAAACACGTTAGTACTGTTATGTAATTACAAATTTATCATCCCATAGTAGTTCATTCTTCAAACCATAATAAAGAAATTTGCTGAAGAGAGCAATTCAATCCGACGGATAGCAGAAGAGATATTCATGAGTTTGTTTGCTATTATTTAGCTTAATATGGGATTATAGCCCTGCAAACATATACCAAAATTCCAAACATAATCAGCTCAAAAGAGGTTTGTATCTTCAACAACATCCTTCCAGGTCCGTTACACTCGGGCTCAGATTGGGTACCACTTCTAGTACTGCATTTGGTCAAAAAGGTAAACAAATCGGAAGATTCAATTTTGTGATGCAATTCATTTTATTAGATTTGTGCCGTTATATATCTAACTGTTTTATTGGAATGAATTGTTAAAATAAAGCCCGTCATGCTTGATCGGTACTGATGCAGAAAAACGGTAAGTGATAAGTGACTGAAAAATGAAAGCTTTTTTCGTGTAGCTCAGCTGTTGTGTGCAGCATAGTTGTCCCACTAGAACGGGAAGTTCAGGCAAGTATGGGAAAAATATGCGATAGTCTGTTAATTCTTCGAGAGGAATATTTGCCATTTCTATGTTTGCGTTCTGATTAATCCATAATTCACTACATGATTATCATTATCAACATAATGATATTGATAACCACACGCAGACTGCATTCCAATAACATGCATCAGACAGTCGAGATTTAAGAAGGCTTTAACATGACTTAGCGTAGTCTTAGAAGTTTTACTTATGCCTTGATAAGACAAGCAAGATGAGGTTTTACACACTTAGATCATATTACTGGGGTCGGTAAAATTTTACTGGGTTTTGGAACTACCGAAAAAGTCAGTAAAATGAAAACGGTCGCCACGCAGGAATAGGGATGTCTTTGATCCCACCCCTTCCCCGAGATAAATAACTAAATAATGAACTAAAGCAAAAATCAGAAAAAGCATTTGATCGACGCATAAAGTTATCACCTTCGAAAAAAAAACTCGATTCTTGAAAATATTAAATTGTTCTCATATCAAAGGATGGAAGAGATCTTGAAGAACGTGTAAAATATATTAAATATTTTTACAGGGTCATGGTTTTGGGAGCATTTGCGTCTAATTGGTTCAAGGTGCCTTTATTTCTTGTTAAAATTTAATAAAAAAAATACAAGAGTCTATAAGAGTTTTTTAGGAAGAAGTTTGTTCTTTTGGTTAGAGACAACTTAGCTCATAGATTATTCGCATAGCAGAGACGTTTATCACACTTATATGAAGGTTCAACAACGGTGGGTTTATTTGTACGACTGGCGCGAGGTGAGAGTTGTCGGTGTTTTATAGCGAGGTGACAATTGTCGACGAGAGTCACTTCACTCCGGTCTACTATTGTCACCTCGCTATACGGCACCGACAATTGTCACCTCACGCCACTCGTAGAATAAATCCACGGGTCTCCAGAATGAGCCGTTTTTTCTCAAATATGTTTAAGTCCCTAGCGGTCCAGGTATAAATCCATTCAATAATTTGGGTGCATGTTCGAGACAAGGCTTGTGAAAAATCTCATCATATCGTTGATGTTTTAAAAGCTTCCATTACAAATATTTTGAGCTCGATGACTGCAGGATAAAATTAGAAGGTATTTTTTTCAATTCCTCTTTTATGATATTTTAGAAAATTTTAATTTCACTGCGAATTCTAGCTGTTGGGAGTGTCGATAAAATTGTATAGTTAAACTTGTTTAGTACTGTGTTACGTAAAAGTATGGAACATTTTGATTCGAATTCTGAACACTGTATACAGAATGAATATTACAGAATCATATTCAGAATATCTTGATTCAAATTCCGAACAGCACGAATAAATCGTATTCAAATTAATAATTTTGAAAAAATATTTATCCAAGCTGTTTTTACTGGTCGCAAACTAGAGAAACATCACTACTCCAGATTTATAAAATAGAATGTATGACGTTTAAATAGAAATGCAATTGAATTGACTGTTTTTTTTTGTAATGCGATGACATATTTTAGCAAAACATTTTAACCAAATCACCATACAAAAACCGAGTGTTCGGAAAATGAGGCTGTTCGGAATTTTGGAAACAAAATGGTACATGCATAATAAACTTTTTAAACTTTCGACTAGGTAGGTTGGGGCGGTTCAAAATTTAAAAATGTTTGAGAATCCAATTAACCATGTGTTCCTTACCACCGTTACCATAAAAATAGTGTTCTGTGAAATGTTCAACTTTTTAGGTCGTGAATTAAAGGTGGCCCCGAAACGATGTAGGTTTATATGGAAATTGCTATGGAGAAATTTAGAAAAATGTTCGAAATACGTTAGTACTTTTATGTAATTACAAACTTATCATCCCATAGGCTATAGGGATTATAGCCCTGCAAACATGTACCAAAATTCCAAATATAATCAGCTCAAAAGAGGTTTGTATCTTCAACAACATCCTTCATTAAGGTTTGAAGAATAAGTTTTCAATATGTGATGATAAGTTTCTGCTTACATTACAGTACTAGCGTGTTTGGAACATTTTTCCAAATTTCTCCATAGTAATTTCCATATAAACCTACATTGTTTAATTGTAAGGATGGTAAGGAGCACATGGGAGATTGAATTTTCAAATATTTTTGAAATTTGAATCGCCCTAAGGTAGGTACTACTTATTACTCTTCGCCTTCACATCAGATTGAAAAGTTATATTTTGAGTTAAAAAGAAAATTTCTCCAGTAAAACGCCTCGGCTCCTTAGATACTAAGAAGTGAAAATCGATTTTTACACTTCAATATTTTGCGCACCACCTATTCGCTATCACAGTCGCTCCATCGCAATCCATTGGGAAAATCTTTTGTCTTCATGTGAGTAAACTACGACACAGCCGCCAAGAAGATGGGGGCAAAATGGTTCAACACGAAGAAATAATCCCACCACAGCAGCCGTAGCCAAAAATCGAAGCTCCTTTTCACCTTTCCGAGACACAGCAAAAGGGCCATATCTTCCGACTTGTCGTGGAATAAAACACAGTAGGCGATGGCGAGGAGGGTGGGAAATGCCTACTACACTACTAGCAAAGTACAGCGCCCGTCGTCAGTGATTTTTTTCCTTTCGCAGCTTGCTGCGAAAAAATGCCTATGCTACTTGCTAGTGGAAAGTAAGGTTATTTATCGATTAGCGATAAACCGAATTGAGTTTTCGTTACATTATGCAGCTGCTCAATTAGATTGAGGAAAACTGAAAAACTTTCGGTGGATTTTTTTCTGATTTGCAAGTGAAGTTCACTGAAATCACCATGCTCAAACACCAGCTAAAAATGAGGGCGTGATTTTTTTTTCACTATTGCGATTTGCAAAGCTTGTCAGAAACGTTCCACTTACAGACATCTATAATGTGCACTTTTACGAACCAAAACGCCGCTCGCACTTTTCTTTCCGAACGCTTTTCACCTTTGGAAAATGCCCCGGAAAGGACTAATTTCAGCAGGAAAAATCACTGACACTTGAAGTTCTCCATTGTTTCCGAGGCTCACGAAAAACGGCAAACTCACCTCCACTCGCAAGTACAGCAATCACTCGTCTGTCCGAGTTTCCCAACAACTTTCCGACACTTCCTGTGCTTTTATTTTATGATGATGGCGCAGGGTTACACACAGCCCTGATTCGAAATTCGGCGCTCATGGAGTGCGAGAGTGGCACTCACTGTCTCACTCACTTACGCTCTCGTCGTTGAGATTCCAGCTCCAAGATAGCGCACCGGATTGGGTAAGGAAAATATGCGACGACGAGACATTATTGCTCTCCTCAAGACCCATCGCCAGTAGGTCAGTTTCCCATGCATGACTCTCCGACTCCGGTTGGTTTGCTTTGCTCAGGTGTTGATCCTGACATCGATATTGTTTCATATCACCGAGTAGGGCTAGTAGCGACACATAACAGGAACTTTGGAACCCTCTTGCCCGAAGAGGAAACAAAAAAGTGATCAAAACGAGACAAAATAGGAAGCCGGATCCTATTCTTCGCACTTTTGATTAATTTCGGCAATAGGGTTTTTTGAAAGCCACTCGTATTTGGCCACAATATGCGTTGTATTGGAGTGCTTCTTAGGCAGCGTTCATTTATTACGTAACGCTAAATTTGGACATGGTTTGCGGAGGTTCGTCTCACGCTAAGGGCGTCTATTCTGTGAAGGATGATACCACAATATTTGTATGCGCGAATTGCGGGGGCCATCATATGTCAAACTTTTGGGATTGCCCTACGCATAGGCGAGTCGTCCATGCTCGTGCCAGGCAGTTATGTTTTTCGTTTCCGGAATTCCCTTGGTAGAGTATCGAACAACGTTCATTTTTCAGTTAACAATCGCTTGATTAAGAATCATACCCATCAGGAAGATTATAATAATGCAAATTTACAAACTAACTTGATATTGACAAATGATATTGATTAGACTGCTTTTGGAGCAATTGAGAACTATTAATTTTAAAAAATCAAGAACATTAAATGCCCTTGTAATGATGGAATTATCTACATCTTCATCAAGAAACTGTCAGAGTGTAGCCTATCATTCTTGGTTGATATTTTTAACAAAGGTTCTCATTTAGCATATTTTTCTGGCAAATGAAAAGGTTGTACCAATTTTAAAACCGGTAAAATCCTGCAGAAGCTTCCAGCTATCGTCCAATCAGCTTGCTTTCCTCCATTAGTAAGCTTTTTGAAAAGGTTATTTTGAACAAAATGATGGTCCACATCAACGAAAATTCATTTTTATGTCAATGAACAGTTCGGATTCCGACACAGACACTCGACCACTCATCAATTTTTATGTTACACGTAATTAGATTCGTTCCAAGAAATCTGAAGGCTATTCTACTGGTCTCCTCTTTTAGACAGAGAAAAAGCGTTCGACAGTGTTTGGCATGAAGACTTGATTGTAAAGTTAAAAAAAACTTTAATTTTCCAACATACAATTTTAGAATAATGCAAAGTTATCAGTCAAATCGTACACTTCAGAACTCCAAGTCTGAAAAACTTCCTGTAAGAGTTGGTGTTCCTCAAGGCAGCATTTGGGACCAATATTAAACAATATTTTCACATCTGACTTTTCTGAGTTAACTTAGGGATGTCAAAAATCTGTGTTTGCGGATGACACTGGCTGCGTGTAATCTGTAGTATATTGCAAAAAATGGATACTTTTCCTTCCTACTAACTACTACCAGCCCTGCTACCATCCATCGTACAGGCACAGGAAAGCCCCAAATTCAAGCGAGATGATGTTAGTGGCGGCCCCAATAATGGTGACTGGGGAGAATCTCCACATCAATTCGAGCACAGCTCTCCTCGGTTTCATCGCATATGTTATCCTTATTGAGGGGGGAATGCTCCATCGAAGTAGGGGAATCACGTTTACTCACATCTGTGCAACCGAGACATCTTCTCTCGCCGACTCCGGTAGGAATCTCAAACGTTATTGTAGATTGTTGGAATCACGGGAAAATCCCGTGATAGAAGATAAAGAAAGGACACACATCGGGACACGATAACATGACAACAGTTGAGTCTGCAGTTCGCTCTGTTGCTTGGCTGTCACGTGGTTCGAGATTTAGGAACATGGCAAATAAATTAACGTGGTTAATCTAGTAAGCTAGATACGTATAAACTTCTATTATCATGTTGAGATGATAGAATCAGTTGTTCTTGTTGATTCCTGCAAAAATTGCATGAGAAGGAATGACAATTAATATAATGCCAAAAACCCTTCTACGAATGATTTGGTCTTAACCGACTCTAGTCATCTTTGTAGCGTATGACATTTCAGTTTGACAGGAACCTTTGTCCTCACTTAGCCAAAAAAAATATATCGCAATAATTATAAATTGTTCACATCTGACTTACTTGAGTTACCACAGAGATGTGAAAAATATTTGTTTGTGGATGACACAGACCTCTATGTCTAATAATGGAGCCTGACGACACGATTGCAAAAATGTTTGGATATTTTTTCATCACATTTGCAAAAATTAAAAACTCCTCCTCATGCTTCCAGAACTCAACATTCCCAAATAAATCCAAAGCTCTTTTTTGAAACATCAAGTAGAAATAATGTCACGAAGAGAGGGGTTCCAATAAATTGGTCAGATAAAGTTAAATATCTAGGGCTCATGCTAGATAAAAATTAACTTTTAAAAAAATCACATTGAGGGCATTCAAGTCAAATGTAACAAATATTTAAAATGTCGGTATCCACTTATTAGGGATGGTACACAAATTATATCACGTTAAATTTCAACTTTTTTGACAACCTCCCCTCCCTATGTCACGTTTTTTGTATGAGCCCTCTGAAAAATTTGTAAGGCATATCACGCTTGGGGTGTTCAATTAAAATTCGATTCAATGTTCAATCGACCGTCCAAATTAGATTGTCTACATTCGGGATTGTGTAAACCAACCTGATGGCTTGAGTCGTCTTAGCAAAACACACGTTAGTATGCCGGTAGGTTATAAACTTAATAAAAGTCTTTTTCCAAATTTGTAACACCTCGTTTGAACAACGCACAATCATTAATACAAGAGCAACAAAACTTATCATAAATTTCGTCTCGCCTCTTCAGCTACTGTTCCTTTTTATTGTAGAATTACATGCATTACGTATGTAAAAGCATATCATATCAGCAGAAGCAAACTAAGCAAAAAATCGTGGAACTTCAAAAAATAAATTACATATTTCAAAAAAAATTCACGGAAGTGTCAACATATAATTCATAACTTTGAATTCCCTGGCAAAAAAAAATTACCCACCAGCTTCTTCTATCCGTCGTTTATAGCGCCAACATGACAAGTACGAATACAGTCTAAACTACATTTTATTTTAATAAGGTAATTGAAGCGTACAATGAATACGATAGAGGCTCTGTATGACGTTCGACATTTAAAGAAGGGATCCGACATTTTATACCGTCAAAGTTGTTAGGCTGGAGTATACTGTGTGCCATATTAAGATTTCAATCAAGGTTGCGGGCCGCATTAAATGACTTAAATGTTCCTTATGAGGAAAAGGTGATCCTTAGCTGGGTCTAAGAGTTTTCTAACTGGATTCTGGAGAATCCTTACAGGATCCTTAGTTTGAGATAATTTTCAGCGGATTCATGAAAATACTGATCGAAATCTGGGTATTCCTACTAGACAATAGGGGTTACTTGTGAAATTTCGAGAATGCATAATCAATTATTGAGGTGCAAAATCTAGCGGTTTCTAAGGCTTCCTGCGAGTTTCTAGCGGAATACTGTGGATTTCTAGTAGTATTTTGAGTATTTCTGACATAATCTTGAGGATTTTGAATAGATTTTCAACGGATTTGGAGATTGCTAGTGGTAGTCTGGAAAGTCCTTAAGAACTTTTGAGAATTTCCTTCAGAGACTTGAAAATTCTCAGCAATATCGCATCGGAATCATAAAATTCTAAGCGATATCCTCAAAATGCCTAGCAAACTCTTGGGTGGCTGAATTTCTAGCGAGATATTTTCTAGCGGATTTCTTTGGATCCTTAACGGACATCTGAAGATTCTACAGGGAGCCTGTTAATTTATGTTGAATTCATATGGTTATTTATAACATAAATTCTCTACTTCTAAAACACAATTAAAAATCATTTCAAATTGAAGTGATGAAAAGTTTATTTGTGTATTCTACGAAATAAACTCGATCTGTCTCATATGGAAAAAGTAGGTACCCACTGAGAAAATAGAGCTCAAAGTTTCAAGCTTGTCTTCTCATACAAATGTTCATGATTTGCTAGTAAATTTCTGCATGCCATATTTACTTAGCACCACCACATTTCGCTTCTCTTGATCAGCAAAAAATATAGACTTGAACACAATTCACAGTTTTCAGTTGCTATTTGAGTTGAAAGTTCATACAAAACCTGTGATGGCTTTATTTTCCAATATGGGACTGCTCCACCTCTATATTTGTTTTCCAACATTTTCAAACAAAGTGAGATAATGGGACCTGTACTGCAACTAGATTGATGGTAGAGGCATTTTTTTATCTAACAGACAATATCGCAATGCATGATGAAACTTCAAATGCCCAACGACAAATGGCACCAAGATTCCATACACACTTCAAAATAAGTCATGTGATTTTACGTCTTTTGGATGCACATAAAAGATTTATTTGTAAAGAATAATTTGTGTCTAATTTCGAATACATTAGTGTCATAACGAGAGTTGCGTCCACAGTAATTTTCATTATTCTTATGAGTGTATGATTCTACCTATTGGCGATCAAAAGTGTGGTAAGGTTGCGAATGTTTTGCAAATTTAAACAACCCAGTACACCCGATTCTGTTTTTGCACGGGGGATGCGTACCGTGCAAAAAAGTTTTCAGTTCAAACTTTCAAAAACCGTGCAAAAAAGTAACACCATTTCTCGACGTTTCATGCAAAAATAAGGTTTTGGCGGAAAAAAATGTATGGAAACTTTTTTTGCCCGGCTGTGTAAAAAAAATCCGTGCAAAAACAGAATCGGGTGTACTTTTATTTGCAACAGGGACACATTCAGTAGCGTAGCTAGGGGGGTGTGGTGGGTGCGGTCCGCACCGGGCCTCGAGTTCATAGGGGCCTTCAAATTGTTGTAAGAATTTCTCGCGAAACTTTACTAAACGACCTATCTAACATTGAGAGGCTCTCTTTGTTCACTTTCTCTTTAATTAATAACTGAGTCACATTAACCTATTCTTTTGCGTTTTTTATATGAAACGCTAGTCAAGGAAACTGCCTTTCGATCTATAGTGAAAAACTTCCCAAAAGCTTTAGTATTGCACTGTTATAATCGAAAGAGAGCGAGAGAGGAGAGAATCTCTCATTTGTACATAGGTTCTTTAGTAATGTTCGGCGAGATTTCATTAATTATTATGATATTGATTTTTAGAAAACTAACACGTAAACAAGCAGATAAAAATTCAGTTTGAAGGTGACCTTGATCGGCAATGTATAGGGACCCCATGATCAGTGTTTTTAGTGATCAGAGATCTATTCAAAATTCATTCTCAGTAATTCGGTTTATTTTTTTAATTCAGATGGATCTACCTAAATGTGCAGGGCCAATAATTGTATCTGGATCTGAATTGGAGGTATGTTACAGACCATATTCTTTAACTAGTCGATTTTCATTTCAATTATAGCTTAGCTTAGCTTAGACTGACTACACATTAGCAATGGTTGCTGTTCCGTGATTGAACGAAGTCAGTGAGGATGCACAAAGGATCAACTAGAAGCTCGATTGGGATTGGCCATAATCTTCTCAGTGTACATAATTCAGTGTCTCTATGTATACAGGGTCAATAATGGCGCTGGCCACGTCCTTGCAGTCCGGTGAGATTGGGGGAAGGAATATTAGTGTGTAACCTTTGCTATAAGGATCGTTGGGTCACAGGATTCACTTTGATAACCAATTAAACCGAATAAATGATTATTTGTAAGATATAAACAGCTTATAAATAATTGATAAGAAAAATTTCCATGTAGAATAAAATAATGTCGACACTAGAAGTGACGAACGGTTCAAAATTTGTTGAACGAATTGTCAAACGCAACATTTCTATAGCTGTCAGGACGAAAGCGTGTTGTACCATATTTTACTCATAAGAAAAGAAAAAAAACTTGGTTAGCTGGACCATCACAGACCAGTCCTATGCCTACACTTACAGTGGCGAACCATTCAAAGTATGTTGATTAAAAATAACCTTTTGCAAGTCTACTCTTATAGTGTCGAACTATTCAAAGTCCTTTCTTAATTAAAAAATAAAGGTAAAAGGTAAATTATTCTTGCCGTGAATCTCGCTTTAAGAGGTTCCAGAGATACCTTGAGTGGCTATAACGCAATTTATTCACAGGTACTTCAGGAATTTCTCTTCAGATTCCTCGAGAAAAAAAATTAAGGATTTCTTCTAGTGATTTATACAAAGATCTCTTCAAGTATACTTCAGCGATCTCCTTCAGAAATGTCTATATTGATTCCACCTCCAAGTCTCCCAAAAATCTTCAGTGTTTTTTTAAGGAATAGTTAGAGGATATTTTTCGTAATTTGCTCCAGGAAATCCATGTGCACTACAATGCTTTTCTTGACTATTTTGAATTTACCATTTGTAACTAAAGAAGCTCTTACAAAGTTTTCTACAGGAGTTATCTTAAGGAAAAATAACATTCTACAGTTCTTAAATAAATTCATTCAGAGATTTTTCAAAAAGATCTACGAGAATTCCTATGACAGTTCCTCCAGTTATCCTTTCAGGAACTATATGGATTCCTTTAAGCATTTATTCACATTTTCTCTAGGAACTGCTCCTGAAATTCCTTTTGGGATTATCCGAGGATATATAATTAACACTCTTTCAGTAATTCCTCTTCAAATTTGACCTGGGATTCCTCATGAATTCTGCAGGAATCTTAGCAACAATCACTGGAGTAATTCTTGATGAAATTTTCTGGTAGATATCTGTACGATTTTTTGAAGAAAATTCTAGAAAATTCCTGAAGAAAATACTTGTTGAATTTTCGAAGATGTTGTAAACGAGAATCTTGATGAAAGTTTAAAAAAAATCATTGGATGTATTCCTTGAGCACTTATGATTTTCTTGAAAAATTTCGTAAAGAATCTTTGAAGTAATTCATGATGGAATCTCTGAGACAACTTCTATGGTTACCCATAGAAAAATTCTACGTTGAATTTTTGAAGGTCTAAAATGAAATCTATAGGAAGTCCGTGAATATCACAAAATGAACTCCTAAAGAAATTATTGGAGTTCATTTGGTAATTTATTTTAAGCAAACCTTGAGCAAATTTATCGATCTTACAGTCATTTCTTTCATCAAGGATTTCAAAATCAATCCCGACTCAAAAACACATAATTGAGGACAAGTCTAAACTTCCTTAGAATACCTAATTAAAGCTGTGATGAATCATTGCTTTCCAGCGCTACTTCGTCAGCTATTATTTCCCCTTCCATGTCCTTTTTTTAGTATCATTCCAAACATTACATTCATTTCTTATATCTAGATGTTCTGTGTTAAACAACACTATCATCCTAATTTGGTAAAACAAATTTAAGATTTCATTAACATTTTGTTAACAACATATTACATTTCATTTGCCGTAGCAGTTCAGATTTTTTACAGGTGAGTTGATTTCACCTGCTTATAAGAGAAAAAAAAACACCATTTCAATATACTTAAGCTAACTTAACCTAAATATTCTTCTTCTTCTTCTTTCTGGCGTTACGTCCCAACTGGGACAAAGCCTGCTTCTCAGATTAGTGTTCTTATGAGCACTTCCACAGTTATTAACTGAGAGCTTTCCTTGCCGATTGACCATTTTTGCATGTATATATCGTGTGGCAGGTACGAAGATGCTCTATGCCCTGGGAATCGAGAAAATTTCCTTTACGAAAAGATCCTCGACCAGCGGGATTCGAACCCACGACCCTCAGCATGGTCATGCTGAATAGCTGCGCGTTTACCGCTACGGCTATCTGGGCCCCAACCTAAATATATAACGCATTAATCGTGTCAATAGAAGATTGTAACGTGTTTTGCCTGAAATTATTAATTATTTTATTTGTCATTTGTTCCAATGTTTCAGCATTGGATATTCTATGTCATAGTTTCCAAAACTGTGGGTCGCGACCCCCAGGGGGGTCGTGAATCAGTCTTTGATGGGTCGCCAAAAAAACTTACTTTGTAACAGTTTTCTACATTGTGAATGTTTCTTCGAACTTCTACAACTGGTTTAAGTCTTTATATTTATCAATATCGACAGTTTTTTGCAGTGATCTGGCATTAGGTCAGTTGATATTCGTGATCACGATTCTTGAATCATTATCACGGAACAAATCCCTAATAAACATGCCTTTTTAATAAACATACCATCAATTTTTTTCCAAGATTTATTCTATGATTTTTTTTATAAGAGATGGAAGTTCAACTGGTTTTAATTGATTATTACGACTGCTTTACTGAAATGTTCTGCTCGGAAAAATGTGGTTTTACTGATAGCAAGCTAAAACCTCGGTACGTTAAATTCTTAAAATAGTTCAAAAGTTACGATAGAAGTTGTTTATTTTTCATGCAAGAATTTTGGCTAATGATTATTTGTCTTTTATTTCATATCGTATCGTATATCGAATTAGTGTGGCTTTCAAACATACAGAACGTCTCAAAATCTGAAATTTTAAACTGATTTTGTACATGTTCAACATGTTCATGCCTTGTGATCGAATTAAATATTAGACGAAGCACCAAAATACCATTGTAGTTACAGTACAGATCTCATTTTTGAAGGTCCCAAAAAGTTTGGGAACCTATGTTCTATGTAACTCGTTGGTACTATACCAGAGAGGAAGCTTCAGAATCATTTTCAAAATTTTATTTTAAATTCTCTGCAGAGCTTTCTTCCTGGTATTACAACAGCTAGTCCATATTGGTACAGCATACAACATGGCTGGCCTGAAAATTTGTTTCAATATCAAAAGCTGTTAAGTGACAGGGTCACATGGATAGGTTTTTAAAAAACTTAAAGACCGAACTGCTCGGTTCGGAGAACGATACTGGTTATCTTGTTCGCATTACAAACAATCCATATATCAAGCGTGTGTTAGAATAAGGGCGTCAGTCACATGATCGATTTATCTTCATCGATCTTCTCTTCTACGAAGAAAGATAACAAAGTGCAAAATTTCTTGCAGTTTTTCAATTGTCAACAAACTTGCATATCGTCACCTTTATCCACAAAAGAGAGGATCGATGAAGAGCATACGTTTGATGTTCTGGTTTATAGATATCTCACGATGATTTAATTTTGCACGTAAATATGCACAATGGGCGGAAGTGTGAGCAATATTGTTTGTTTGTTTGTTGATAATAAACAATCCACTGGTGCTAAACCTACATGCAAACTTTGAGTGTTTGAAATGTTGGGTAACCTTATGTGTGAACTGTTGAACTGAGTTTTGATTTCATATTGAGCATTTTGCACCTTATTAGACTACTGTGCAGAAAATTTTTGCACAGTGAACATTTGCACACCTCACACATACACTCACATTACCGCTTGACAACGTGCTTGGATACTAACTTTTCTATTTTTGTTTTGATTTTGCGCGAACGGTTAGCATTTTATAATTGACTTATCCATCGATTAACTAAATTCACTCGATCCATGAATGTAACACGAACATTGCCAGAAACGCCATCGGAAGAATGCTCCTGTGCTACATAACGATGAAGGTTTTAGTTCGTCCTTTAACGTGGAGTACTAGGTGAACCGATAGACAGTGACTAAGGTCTAGTTGATGCAAGGGTTTATTCTCAAATTTCATAACGCCGAGATTAGCCATTTTTGACACCCACCCACCTCCACTTTTTGTATTTTTTGTAATAACTGTAACATTTGGGGACACTTGCCCACCCCCTTCAGCGATATGAAATTTGTGAATGGGCCAGAAGATCTTTCGTTAGGAGGAATACCAAATCGCTAATCGATTACGCCCTGAACCTGCGGAAAACGGATCTGATTCCGAAGACGATTTTGATGATGATCATTCAGGATCCAGCAAACAATAGCTTCTCAAAGGAAAAACTTCCCGATGAGCTTAATGGCTGCTGGCTATTGGTGCCGATTGCAAGGAGCATTCGTCAGGAAAAAAAAAAAGTCTTAGCGAGGTGTAGCTGGCAATACGGTGGGTATTTTTTCTACTCAAATGCTGGACGCTTTGAAATAAACATAACAATGAAGAAGTTATGATGCAATCTGTTTTACTGGTTTGACTGCTTTGAATTATTTTGAAATGTCATAAACAGCTTTCAAAGCATACGCCTGCTGATGTTAGTGGGTGTGCAAATTGTATCTTACTCTTGAACAATTTCATTAGAATCTAAAAATTCGTGCAAAGGTCAATACTGCACTGTCCATAATTGCATATTTGTAACATTCGACAAAAGTAAGCATTGAGTAAATGGAATACCAAGTATGCATTTTATGGTAGTATGGGAGGACACTAAAACTTATAAATATTACCAGGAACTCAACAGTGCTTATTTGAGGCTGATATTTTGTACAACTCATATCGCATACTAGGTGAATTGTCAGAAAATTATTCTGATAGAAATTTCATAGCCATTGTTTTACGAGGCTCATATATATAATCTCAATGTGACTGTTTTACCAATGTCACAAAACAACTTGGTATTTTTATTTTTGAATTTTCTAGAAAAATCTCACAGATTTCAGTAAGTTGATCGAAAGTATTTATCATTTGATGACTCTCCATGGTATCAACTCCGATTTGTCTAAAATGTCGAATGTGACTGTTCTGCATTTATGGGCAGTGCATTACGAACATGGTTTTTCATTGATGATCCCTTTTATTATATTTTTTGTTATATGTAGATCAATTTCACCCCAGTGTGCTATTTCAATTTTCAATGTATAAGCTACTTTCATGAAATGGTTCATAAAAAATCAGTCACGAGAACTGATGGAAATCAAAGAAGTACTGATTTTGTCGAAATTGGTTTGACGATATCTAAATTCCTAAAGATAATAAAACAAAAAGTTGTAAAATAGTGATTAATTTGCCCCCGGTTTACGGTATCCATGATTGTTTTTAGTTTATGTGTATCTATGTAAAATACTACAATTAAGGCTGGTTTGCTACTGACAAGAAAAGGAATCGCCTATCTCGATGCGTGGAAATTTTCTTCCAAGAAATGGTCAAGAAAATCACATTTTTCTGATCGCAGTACGCAGTTGAGAAGAAATGTCACTTCAAAGGGGGCTCTCTGTAGGAAATTTCTTGACCCATTCAGTCAAGGAATTTCTTTACTTTTCTTAAGCGAAACAGCATACTTAGCTTTAATAATCATAACAAATACATAAATGATTTTAAAGCTGGGTATGCTGTTCTGCTCAAGAAAAGTAAAAAATTTCTGCGGAAGAAATGATCAAGAAATTTTCTACAGTGAGCTCCATTTGAATTGACATTTCTTTTCAACTGCGTACTGCGATCAAAGAAAAATGCTTTTCTTGAGCATTTCTTGCAAGAAATTCCCCACGCATCGAGTTAGACGTTTACTTTTCTGTTGAGGTGCATACTTTCCATAAGAGAAAAATAACCGTCATTGTTCTACAAATTTTCATTGCTCGGAATTGAAGCAATGTTCAAGAAAATCTATCATTGCATTGAACTTGCTATCAGTAATGTGATGGTAGACCCTTATGTGGATTTCTTTGAATTTGAACAAAATAATCTCCATTATTACAAACAAAGATATTCAAACAGTACGATTCAATCCCACGACTCTGCTTCGCGTTTGATTTCCCGAAATTTATTTTTAATGATAATTGACAGAAGAATTTTTGAACCTTAAGCTCGTTCATGAACGTGAAACCTACTGAATTTTAGATAAATGACATTTCCCACCCTTTAGTAGTTCCTTCATCTTCGACTATCATGAATTTATACCTATAAACACGCATCGCTTGCCGTCCGCTCCAATTTCCAAGCTCATCAACGAAATGTTCGGTTTTCCTCCACCAAACGGAAAATGAACTTCAGCCTAGTAACAGTTCCCCTCTCACATTCCACGGTCGTTTCTAATTCACAACACAACACTTTGCTTAGTTTCCATTTTTCATCACTGCATGACTAACTAAAGTTCCTACAGGAACAACACGCGACACATATTCCATGGCCCTGTTTTACTGCCCCGCTTTTCGTGCCACATAACCACTATAATACACATTTTCTTCCACCTCGCACGAAAATTAATGATTTCCCGAACAACATGATTCCTGTTATGAGCTCGAAGGGACTCATTCCCAGTCTTCCCAATACCTAGTGCCTTAAATTTCGACTGTACGAAACCTGACACAATAACACGCCACGACGCAGCACACATTTGGCATAGCACACTTAGGTTCCTGTTTTCCGAAACGTGCATCAAACTAACGTCCCACTCCACCTTCCTATCCCCTCGCAAAGAAGGGGGCAGGTGGAGCAGGACTTAGCAGCACAGGCTCTCACAACGCTCTCAGGTCCTTTGGCGGTTCTCTCTTCGAGCCCGATCCGATTCTCTCTCGTGCTCATGCTCCAACAAAAGCGTTCGATGACTGGCTGGCCCCAACTTTTGCTCCTGCCTGTTCAACACTTCGGGTTCTTCAAAGGACCCACCAGTCCTCTCCCACACTAGCACTCTTTCCCAACCCCCCGCGGCTCCACCGACGGGTTCAACTTTTCATCCATTAATCGAAGAAAAAGAACAAGACCACCAGTAGGGCAGAACAAAGATGAAGAAGTGGAAAAATCCTATTTTCCCGGATTTTTCACTAAATTCGTCGGAATTTCCGCACTTTCGAACCGGCAAAGCGTAGACAACCCGGCGGGGCACCACGGAACGATGGAATACACTTGAATTTCGACCCGTCAGTGGCCAAAAATGGCCACTGAAAATTTCACACACACACAATTTTCCCTTTTGGAGTGGCCACCACTCGAGCAAGCCCCGAGACGGAGCTTACGGAAAAACGTACCTTTTCGGACGAGATCACACACTATTCTGACCCGAAGAGCTCGGATAGAATTTTCCTTGCCCATGCGATGCGATGGGGAAAATTGAGCGAATGCGTACCAATAGGACGACACTATGGAACGAAGCTGCGCGTGGGGCAGGGCTGGGCGGATATTTTTGAGAATGGTAATGCTTCGAACTTGGCGACGTCCGTTACCTGAAACGAACGCCATGCTTAACGTTATTTATAGACGACCACGCCGCGGCGTGTCTCCTGTGGCGCGTTTTTGCTTTGGGCCGATATAGGCGATGTTTGCGTAGGTTTAGTGAGACAGAAGTTCATTATTCGCTAAATACCGTCAGATTGTGTGATTTCGCTACGAATGCGCAATTTGTTCGTCAAGTTTCTCTAACGGTTTTTGGATAACTACCGTGATCGCCCCTAGCTCTGCGCACTTTCACCAAAATCTGGTGAAATACCGTCGTTGGGGGTGAGAATGGGTCAAAAAAGGATATGTACGATTTATTTATTGAATAATTATCGCAATATAACTCCAATAAACTTCCTTAGCCGAGTGGTTGAAGTCCGCGGCTACAAAGCAAAGCCATGCTGAAGGTGTCTGGGTTGGATTCCCGGTCGGTCCAGTATGATTTAGTAATGTAAGTTTTCTAGACTTCCCTGGGCATAGAGTATCATCATACTTGCCTCACGATATACGAAAGCGAAAATGGCAACTTTGACAAGAAAAGTTCTCAATCAATAACTGTGGAAGTGCTCATAAGAACACTAAGCTGAGAAGCAGGTTCTGTACCAGTGAGGATGGCAAGAAGAAGAAACTTCAAATTTGGTGTGTATGTACTCTGCCCATAACTG
Organism: Aedes aegypti; assembly: GCF_002204515.2. Classification (NCBI taxonomy): domain Eukaryota; kingdom Metazoa; phylum Arthropoda; class Insecta; order Diptera; family Culicidae; genus Aedes; species Aedes aegypti. The sequence continues at coordinate 71,545 of NW_018735371.1, forward strand.
CACATCAGTCACGTTCGACATTTTTGACAATTTCGAGTTAATACCGTGAAAATTCATGAAATGATGTATATTTTTGATCAACTTACTAAAATCTGTGATTTTGTTCTAGAAAATTCGAAAAAATACCAAGTTGATTTGTCAAATTGGTAATAGGGCGATATCCAAAGCTGAAAAGGCAATAGATGGCTCTTTTCCAGTGGTAGTAAAAACGAAATCCTGAAGCAAAGAAAGCACCATGGAACATGAACTAAACACAAAAAAATATGTATTCACATAACGCTTGATTTCTAATCACTATTTTTTCGATCCAGTTTCCTAATTGCTTGTAATTCACGTTTTTCATAATTTTCCATACCGTCAAACGGGGCTTCTTTTGACATTATTTCCACATTCTTCAACTTTGAGGATTTGTAGCTCTAAGAATTATGAATGGATTTCGATAATTCTTGCATATATATTAGTTGTATATGTACGTAACAAATGTGCAAAATATGAAGCAAATCCATCAAGAAATAAAAAAATTGCTTGAATAGCGAAAAATATGTGTCCTTCAAGACATAAATGGGGCTACTTTGGACACACTTAGAAATCAATACGATTTGATAATAAAATGATTATTTTCGCATAAATTTTGAACTGAACTGATTCTATAGATTAACGTCTATTTTGACGTTGTTGAACGTTTTTCGTTGATAAACATAATTAAGAAAATTGTAAAGCGTGAAAAAATACACATACCTATAGAACACTTTTCAGCAAAATATGGTTTTGTAGTGTTTAACTTCTAGTATGAAATTTCAGTTTTACTTTCTTTTAAATAAAACTGTCAGGGTCAGCTACGACTGCTTGATTGTTTAAGTTGACACAATCGAATGATGCAATTACCAAGTACTGCGACGATTAATAAGGTCTGATTAATAATGATTAACATCTGTTAAAATTCTTAATGTTATATTAATGATATGTAGAAGGATCTCATCAATCCCTGTAACTGAAAGTAATTTTTATTTGAAGTGTAATGCATGAAGTACAAGAATAATGTTTTGCAAGATCGTAATTCAAATTTTACATTTGTAATTATTTTGGTCCTCAATAGTTTTGATATAGCTTAATGGTAGTCTATTTATAGCAGATCAAGAATGAAATTGTTTTGTACTATGGATGTAAAAATGACCGAGAATTATTTTTTTCAAGGAATATGGTTTGAGTTTACAACCAATACGTAATAAAATATATAAATTTGATGACTATTAACTTTCCTGAACCCTTGGTTAATTTTTTTGTTGTTGTAAAATATAGAAACCAACGCTACTTGCTTTTAAATAAAACTGTCAGGGTCAGCTACGACTGCTTGATTGTTTAAGTTGACACAATCGAATGATGCAATTACCAAGTACTGCGACGATTAATAAGGTCTGATTAATAATGATTAACATCTGTTAAAATTCTTAATGTTATATTAAATCTCATCAATTCCTGTAACTAAAAGTAATTTTTATTTAAAGTGTAATGCATGAAGTACAAGAATAATGTTTTGCAAGATCGTAATTCAAATTTTACATTTGTAATTATTTTGGTCCTCAATAGTTTTGATATAGCTTAATGGTAGTCTATTTATAGCAGATCAAGAATGAAATTGTTTTGTACTACGGATGCAAAAATGACCGAGAATTATTTTTTTCAAGGAATATGGTTTGAGTTTACAACCAATACGTAATAAAATATATAAATTTGATGACTATTAACTTTCCTGAATCCTTGGTTAATTTTTTTGTTGTTGTAAAATATAGAAACCAACGCTTCAAATAAAAGTCGTAAAATTAAGACCTTTGATCAATTATTTTTGTAACACAACAATTTTTAACATAAAATTATCCCAAATTTTTATGAAACATGACGATTCGATAGTTTTGTGACGCTCCCAATTCCACGATATGTGAAAAATTCGAACAATGTTTACATAGCAAATGTTTTGTGCCTTGTGAATAGGTGTTCGGAATTTTTAAATATATTTTCCTGTTTATCCTGTTATTGTTGATGTTGTTCCGAAAAATGTTCGTGTCTGGTTGTAGAGCATGTTTCGGTCAATAAAAGTGCTGAAGACACAAAATAGCTCAGATTAATATTTATGCTGCAAATAAATCAAAAACACGAATGTCCAAAGTAGCCCCCGGAATCAAAAGTAGCCCCGTTTGACGGTACGTTTTGACAGATTTCGACTACCACTCTTCCATGCGCTTGTGTTGGAAGTTTGAGAAATTTGAGAATCCAGCGTAGCGTGATCAGTGAGTAGAATACAAACATCAGTGTCGCCGCTGCGGCCAGTGAGAGAAACTGAATGTACGAAAGGTTGTTGTCTGTACTTTTTGCCGCTGGCGCCAACTGTTAGCATTTTAGAACGAAATAAACAGTCGTTACACTATTGCAACCGCATAACAGTCACATTGAGATTATACCTTGGACAGGCATCTGATACATATACCATGGTACAAGTTGTCAAGAAAATTATTCCAAGGCTATCTTGAATGAAGACAATTATCAGTATGGAACCCAGTAGTGCAAAAGGTACCCAAGTTTGACAGATCGTAGTACACTTTTCACGGCATTCTAGATTACCTTATGAGCCATAAAATTTTGGGCAACTGCAAGGGACATGGAGGTCTTTAATTTGTCTTTGGTCGTAGCTAACAAAATCAACAAGTAACGCACATGTAACGCATTATGTTCTATTGTACATTGAATGCAAGGTGCGTGCTTCTATGAAAGTACCATATAATCTGACGTGTGAGTATTTATTTTTCCACTTTGAGAATGTGCACGAGATTCTATTCGGCAACTAAATGAACAATAGTAGCAAACAAATTTATATCAGAATTATTTTCTGACTATTCACCTAATATACGATATGAGCTGTACAAAATTTCAGCCTCAAATAAGCACTTTTGAGTTCCTGGTAATTTTTAGAAATTTTAGTTTCTTTCCATACTACCATAAAATCGACACTTGGAGTTCCATTTATACTTATGACACACTTGTGGTATACGTACCATGGTACAACTATCTTGAAATGGGTTCCATACTGATAATTGTCTTCATTCAAGATAACCTTGGAATAATTTTCTTGACAACTTGTACCATGGTATATGTATCAGATGTATGTCCAAGGTATTACTCAATGCCTACTTCTGTCGAATGTGAAACACATACAGTTATGGGCAGTACTTTGATGGTACATTGACAACTGTTCAAAAAAAATAAAGAAAAATATTTATTCACTGCGGCACTATAAGTGAACGGAAAATGACCCAATCTCACCCCGCATAATCACGAACCATATTCGTACTGTTTCACATGCTATCCAGAACCGTATCCAAACATATCAAGATAATTTTGTACAACATCCAAAATAACAATAAACCAACTGTATCATAATTGGTTTTAACAGTTTGGTGAATGGTAATTGCAAAAATAACAATGTGGGAAATAGGCGGTCAAGTTAGGTAACCATTTAAAAATCCCGATTTTGTCGAACAAAATTTTTCGTTTACAATTTGTCAAATGAGCAATATACTATCCATTTTTCGTTCAATCCACTGTACAACGAAATGTTTCTAAATAGTTGAACCATAAAGTTGCAGTACGGTGAGCTTATAGTGTTTAATAGTATTGTAGCCCTTTTCCGTGATATTGTGTAATGGTAAAACAATAAAAGCCAAATTTAGTTATTTAACCTCTAGATTGTATTATTTGTATTATTGCATTGTACAGTTTTCTCTAATCCACGATTTACTTTTCCTGGTTGATTGAAATTAAAACCTGTTACAGTTTCTGTCTTGTCAGAACGCTATTGTCTTTTTAATTCTGAATAATCATCACTCCTCCTTGTTTTTACTTGGATTCAATAGTAACACTAACTGCTCAGTCTCCCGGAAACAGTAAATCCGGAGAATCTGTGCGGATCTTGCTCGCTATGCTAGGTTTGGGCAACTGGCTGCTGAAATCCGAATCGTCTCGTGCAGCCTTTGCAAAGCCGACAGGGATACTTGAAGGATGCATGAGGACGTTTTCAATGTTTTCTGGCGTATGCGCTTATAATTTAAAAGTTTTGCAGATCAAAATAATCTGAAAAGGAAGCGGTGTAATAATGATGAGTTTGAGGGAAAAAGACAATCTTGTATCTGATCCGTCCTACCTACCTACTTTCCCGTAGAGATTCAGAAGCAGGAACAAACAACAACGATAATTATAACAAATTGGAATGATTTTATATTAATTAATAATATTTTCACTGCCATAAGTCAATTACTAGTTAGTTTCTTCGATAGCTTGAAAATTGAGCGAAATTTTGCCTCACTTGGGACTCAACAGCTTTGCTATGTTTTGACAGATGTTTTTTTTTGTGAATACACTTATACCATTTTATACCACCATTTGCCGAATTGTTGAAAAATAGTACCATATAGTAAAATAGATTTGTGTATGTGTGTTGCTACAAACTATTTTCCAGATGGTTATTATACATTGCAACCATATCTGTCGAGTTTCTATCGCAATATCATTCAACAATTTCGGCACATAAAAATATATTGTAACTATTTGTGGTACATTGTTCAAACTGTTTGATATGGTATTAAGCTTGAGGATTCATACTGTTCAACAAACATGCAACTGTTTAAGATACTTTAACCTTAACCGCTATAAGAAGCTTACTGTTTGGAATGTGAGTGAAATTGTAATTTTCTATGCGGGACTGTACTGCCGTGAATCGCAAGTCAGTCCCATCTGTAAAAAGTAGGCCTTGAGAAAATGGGCTGTGAAGTTTCCAAACTTGTTCTCCATACGAATATTCAAACAAATCCAGAAGATTGGAACATGTTCAAATTTTAATGAAACTTTCACAATTTGCTTTTCACTACGAGAACTTTCTGAGAAAAATCAAAACACGGTTTATTTTTGTGTTACACGGTGCGGGAATCTGTAGTGGGACTTATATGCGATTACTTTTCATTATGGGACAGTTTGACTTGCTGGTTTTTCCTGCTTTTTCCAAACAAATTTTATTATCTCATTTGAGAAACTGAAAGAGCATTGGAAGATATGTTGAAAACTGAAACAAACCTCAATTTTGACGAAAATGCAAAAGGGGCTGAGGGGTCATGCACAAATTACGTCACGCTCCAAGGGGGGGAGGGGGTCGAGCCAAGCGTGACAAGCCTTATAAAATTTTCGGAGAATTCACATAAAAAGTGTGACAGAGGGGGGGGAGGGGTCGAAAAAGTTGAAATTTAGCGTGACATAATTTGTGTACCATCCCTGACTTGCGATACACGGCAGTGTAATTGAAATAACTTGTTTTTGAGAATATGATTGCAAAACCTGGAAAATATTGATGAAATACGGTGCAAATATGACGAAAAGACATTTAAGATGTTTCACAAGTGTGAAACCACTTAAAATAACGATTAAAGCAAAAAATTGAAGATCTATGAGAAAAAATATGTAAACACAGCATTTATCCACAGACAAACAGACGTAATACTTAGAACAAATCTCGATCAAAGTCATAGTCTCGAGGACATGTACGCCCAATGCTAAAATTAGTGTGGTTGGCCGACGGGCCAACAGATGGCGATAGTGTGTAAACGTCAAACGCGAACAAAAATGATGCGAGCGCTGCGGGTGGTGGATTGGCCACCTACCATATTTTTGAATTGACCGTTAAAAAGATGGTCGATGGACAATGATGAGAGTGTGACGTCTGTTTGTCTGTGATTTATCGTCAAGTTAACATAAATTTTCTTGTTATTTTCCTCAAATTGTCTTCAAAGTCTCATCCCTATCGCCAAAATGCTTATTCAGTTTCCCCAAAAGTTTAATAAAACCGTGATTATTTTAAACCTTCGCATTAGTTAAGTTTCGGTGCGAAATTCCACGATCAATACATTTCAGGCAGATGTTGACGTCATAATCATAATCATAAAAAAATATTCTGGGGGAGGGGGTTGAAATACCGTAAAAAATTTCTTACGTATATGTTCTTGTAGCCTTTTAACCTTCCAGTCGTCTCGTAGTTGACCACCGTCCGAACCACCTTGCTGCTGTTGTGATCAAAAAGCGTGTTTTTTTTTCAATTGGAATCATTTATAAAATTAAAGTTTAAATGTGTTATAGCCATTATTTGAGCTGGGAAAATTGCTAAAGTATGCTATTTCGTATTATTAAATAAAAATAAGATTTCATTAAACATTTTAGGACCCAATTGTAGACAACTAGATCATAATTATCTCATTTGACAATCCAACGAATCTAATGAGAAATATTTCATTTGCAAAGCTTCATGGCTGAAAATACGCAGAATTATACACTACGCGACTTTAGTTAATACCGTTAATACCTCTAATAAATTTACCTTGTCTTATATTTCGTCTTATGATGCGATGGAGACGCGTTGTACTTTGTAGACTGACATCAGATATCGTTTGATATGTGTTAGGGTTTTATGGAGGAGATTCTTACGCGCCATAGAATTCTACACTTTTCCTTCATAAATTGGATGCATCCGGAAGCAGTTGACGGAAAATTTGGTCTAGTTTCAGTAACATATTGGCCACCGGAGGTATTCCGGGTTTTCCGTGGGCATGTCCAAATGGCATATTTTCTGTCGCTTGTATTTTTGTGCGGTGTTAAGTTGTGTAGATGTTTACAATTTTCCTAGAAACTAAAATGAACAGGAAGTTGAATGCCGGCGGACGCATAAAAAATCGTTGAAAATCTTCAGAAATATGATCATTTCCGTAAAACTAGTTTCGGAAAATATGATCAGTCACATTTGTACCTATATTAAATCATGTACAGGGATTGAATCCTGAGAAAATTGAGAGAATCTCTCACGTATCGCTCTCTGTAACTATCATAACATGCTGCACATTATGAGAGACTGTTTATCGTATACTGCTACAAGTTTGCTCAGATTGGGGGGATAGTAGTGCATGATAAAACCCCTCTAAACATGCTCCAAGCCTGGGGGACACTGTTGTTATTGGAAGTTCGTGGATTGTTTATCGAGCCAGTTAAGAAAAACCCCTATCCCCAACGGTAAACAAGCGAGAAAAATGGATTTTATCATCGCTCTCTCGTTGGGGCTATCGCTCGCTGCTTCCATTTATCAGACTTGTTACACCTTGCGATACAATGACGATCGTGGACCGCAACAGATGGGATGTTTTTCTTTGCTTGCTTTGATCGTGCTTCATTCTCAAATGAGAGCGAATTCTGCAACGCCTGATCATGTATATATTATCCGAAGCTATTCAAGTAAGCATCAAACTTCAAGATGCTGCTTCCGGCAGCATATTCAGAACCATCAGACGAACTAACCACTCTAAAGTAGGGTCCAGGTACCTAGAAGGTGTGGCCAATTAGGAACATGTTCGGAACTATATTGATATAGGCATCAAACTTCAAGATTTTAGAAGGTAATAATTCCGGAAGGATTTCTAGAGCCACCGACTGTTATGACCACTCTATAATAGGTTCCAGGTGCCCCCCGGAGGCCACATCCTCCGGGGCAATTCGAACCTACTAAAGAGTGGTTATGGTAGCCGGTGGTGCTGGAAATGTTTCGGGAAGCACCACCTATGAAAATCTTGAAGTTGTCCATATTGATATGGTTTCAGATATGTTCCTAATAAATCACTTCCCCCAGGGCACCTGGAACCTACTATAGAGACCAGTGCGTCTAATGGTTCCAAATATTCTGCTGGAAGCATCGTTTTGAAGATTGATTCCCACTTGGATATAGCTTCGGATAATATATACATGATTGGAAATACAAACATGACTACACTGAAACAAGCGTTGAAGTAATGAGAACCATAAACAAGTTTTTAAATTTACTATTCCAATCACGATTGAGCTATCAAGAACGCTTTTTATTTGCGTTTTGGTCCCTAGCCGCGCTTGTCAATCGCAAGATCCTTGGTACGATTCTGGCTAACTGCATGTTTTTAACCATGATATAGTAATTTTTACTGTGAATATGGTACCATGGTAAAATTGAATGCACAAAATGTTTGAAATAAATGCAAATTGTTTCTGCACAAATCAAGTGGCGTTGTGTATTTAATTTAACCTTCTAATATAGTATTTTCAACTGCAACGCTGTTCTCAGTGTATGTTTTCCGTGCACTGAAAAAAATCCACACGCTTGATCCGTGTGTTTAAAATTATGGATCGATTCATGAACGTCTATGTCGATTTGTTGTGATTTTCTTACAAACTTCGTGTGTATTACACATTAAATTCTTTAGTTTTGCTTCATGGACTGATTCATCAACCGACAACATGAATTCCATAGTTTTCCACATAAGTTCATAAAGCTTTCCATTTCAAATTCGTGTGCGTCCACTTATGGGTGCTATGGATCATCACTCAACACGGATTCAGTGTGTTTAACTTATGATTATCTTGTGTCATGATCATCATGTTCAAGTTGGTCGATTTGAAATCGATGAGCTTGCTGTCGATTTCCGTGTTCCAAATTTTTAAATTATTAGTGACCAACCCATAGCGAACTAAATTGCGGATGGACCTCGTGTCAAACGACAGTCATCATCATGTTCCAAAGAGAGGAGGCAAATTCGGAAGCTGAAAGTGTTAGAGGAAAATTTGAGGATTCGTTTTTCTTTCTATTATTGAAGATGTCCGAGTGAATATGAGGAGTTCCTTCTAATTCTCTATAAATAAAATGCATTACTTCCAGCGTTGGATATAATGTATGGTGTTAGAGAAAAATCGGATTCCACTAACAGATTTTCCTAGCTTTCAGCTTCGAATAAAATGATATATGCTAATCCCGGGCTTCCCAAATTATGGATTTGCGGCGCCCCGCTTGTTGCTGACTCACTTGTTAAAAAAAAAAACATTCAAGTGAGCTTGCGACAAGCAGAGGAGCCTCGAATCCATATTTTGGGGAGCAAGATTTCTTCTATCAAATTTCTTTTTTCAGTCTCATGACATTCATGTTCTATCACACATGACTACCTAAAGCCACTACATTTAGAATTCAATAAGCAAATCAGTTGGTTTTCATGATCTAATACTTAGACATTCATGTTTGTTTCTCATGACAACCTAATGTGGATACACATGTTATTATACCGTGAAGTCAATGACGAAATCCATATGGCTATCACACTCAAGTCATGTGGTTTCCCTCATTGCGCAAATCTATAAGTAAAACACACGACCTTGGCGTGTAGATTTTTCTCAGTGTGACCAGTTCCACGGAAATGGTCATATTTCTGAAGATTTACTACGATTCTTAATACGTAAACTTCTTTTTAGTTCTAGTTTCTAGAAAAATTGTAAGTATCTACACTCCCGTGCATAAGTTTGGGTTCACCCCATAAAAAACATACTAAAGTGTTCAGTCCATATCTCTGTGATTACACATCCAATTAAAACTCTCCAAGCCGCATACGAAAGGCAAAGAGTTATTCTTACTTCGTATGTATTTTTCAAAAAACATTTTTTTTAATTTTGTATACTATTTTTTTACTTAAAGTTGTGACATTCTTCAAAAAACACACTGAACAGCTATTTTGCTCAGCATTCGACCAAAATTTAAAGAAAAGTTGTCATTAGAATCGTAATCTTATATTCTTTAAAGAGCACTCACGAAATTTTGCTTATTACAATTAAATTTGTGGGCTTCGTGGCCGTGCGGTTAGTGTTACCAAGCATTTAGCCACATCGTGTCGAGGAGTGTGGGTTCGATTCCCGCTTCAGTCCGGAAAACTTTTCGTCAGGAACGTTTTCCGGTTGTGCCACTGGGCGTTGCATGCTAGTCCGTTGTCTTGTGTGGTGCTTCCTTCAAAGGGCAAATCGTCCACTGGAAGCATTAACGTGTAGGTGTCTTTTAAAAAAAAAAAAATTGTTTATTACAATCTTTCTTCAAAATTCTTGCGGATTTTCAATACGTCGTCCGTTTTATGTGAAGTGTTTCGAGAAAATGAGTCACTCGTTAAAAAGTAGCTAAGCATCCATACTTTCAGACGCGCAATAGTTTTTCTTGCCCCTCTTTGTCCCTAGAGGTGAAAATTCTATTTTCATTTTTCATTATGATTTATCTATCTCATCATTCAAATCTGTATAATGCGTCAAAACTCGTTTAAAACTTTACTGAAATTACTAAAGGGAAATTAAAATTGTATCTCTAGTTTTAGTTTATGCACAAATTTCTGCATTACAACCATTTTTTTTTTGCAATACTAGGCTTTTTATTCGATTGGATGAAAAAACTTACTTTGGACAAATTTCACTAGAAAATCGATTTTCTAATTTGACATTTATTTCCAACGGAATGATATCAGGTATCCAAGAAAGCTATTAGACTGCCATTATCAAGCGATTTGGAACGTATTTGAGGTTTTGTCCGACCTTTGTATGCAGGTCCATGTATGTATTCATAGATAGCGCCGTGCATGCAGTGACACAGCGACAAGATCGTAGCATACTGTAGCTTGAGCACCACTGATATAGACAAACTCATCTCTGAGTAGAAATAAAAATACGATGTCATGTTATCAGATTGCATATTTAAAGGAGTTTGAAATTTTAAATGCACCTCTAAAGATTTCAACTCACAACCAGAGTTACTCATGGATTCTTTACTTGAATAATTTTTAGGTGAACCAGTCACGGCTGACCTCGCAAGCAGTGAAAGTCTCAGACTAAAGACAGCCTAAAGATATAAGACATACAACAAAGCACAATGGATTTAGTCTACATCTGTGACACTCTGAGTAGAAATTTCTAAGGGTGTATTACTTATCATATCGCGAAATTGCATATTAGCAGGAGTATATGTTTACTTTCGAATGCACCCCAAACAATTTTTACTCACAACATCAGTTACACAGAAATTGAAAAATCATTTGACGCACGGAAACGCGAATCTACTCAAATCCGAGTCGTTTCAACACAAAATCGTAGTTGAGGCCTTTGTAGTTTATACCCAAAATTGTATAAATTTCCAAGGTCCCCACTAGATAGTTTGCCTTTGATTCCGTTAAAAAAAAATTTCATAGTTTATTCAACCCAAGCATAAAAATATTTACCTTTTTGGGCCAAACTACCTCCATTGGGGCCTTCCTTAGCCGAGTGGTTAGAGTCCGCAGCTACAAAGCAAAGCCATGCAGAAGGTGTCTGGGTTCGATTCCCGATCGATTCAGGATCTTGTCGTAATGAAAAATTCCTTGACTTCCCTGGGCATAAAGTATCATCGTACCTGCCACACGATATACGAATGCGAAATTGGCAACTTAGGCCAAGAAAGTTCTCAGTTAATAACTGTGGAAGTGTTCTTAGAACACTACGCTGAGTAGCCGGTTCTGTCCCAGTAATAATTCCAGGGTATGAACAATTCTGAAGCTTTGGATTCTAGTTCAAATTTTGACGTATAGAATCAAAATTTATAAAAAAAAACTGGAAACCGTTGAACAAGCCAATTCCCGCTTTTGAAATAATTTGAGGTCAAGATTAAAGTTTCATAACGCAAACGAACTTTCCTTTTCAAATGAAGAGTCCAAACGTAAAAAGATTTGAGTAAAATTTTGGCCGGTTTTGAGTTTAGTATGTGTACTAAAATAACTACTGTTTCAAGCTTTCAACGGTATGTATTTCTGTCCAACAGTTATAATAACATAATTCGTAGAAGTTTGGCTTGTCTTTTGTGGCACCCATGCAATTTGTATGGATTGAAAAATTTCTGAAGAAACTTACAGTCGATTATCTCAAAAAAAAATAAGTCACTTAGACCCCCTTGCTTCTAACCCTGATCAAATTGATTGTATGTAGTGGATGTAGATACTACATTATCAATCCAAATAAGTCAAAGAAACAAGCTGGTGCTTCACATCCTGATAATTTATTTTCAAAATAAACCTCAAAGTCTCACACAAATTAATATAATGAAAGTGTATCAATCTTTTCATCAAGGAAATCGTTAACTAAATCTAGCCGGTTTTGCATGTGTCCATCAGTTTCTACATTAGTGGGTTAAGTGATATAAATAGTCGACGCTTTACATCCTAATACAGGTATGCCGGGTCCGTCCTCTCCGGCACACCACTTCCGGAGCCGTCCGATTCCGATTTAGTTGGCGCTCTCGCACGCATCCACCCAATCGTTGTACACGTCGACCGGCTCGGACAGGAAGTTGATCGACGTCTGGTAGTCCTCCATACACACCCGGCAGGTTATTCGCGCCGAGTTCCGGCTCTTGTCCATCTTCACTTCGCAGGACTTTTCGTGGTTGCAGAACGGGCAGTTGAACTGTTGATCCAGAGGTTCGATGTTCTTACGCTTCGGCGGTGGCTTTCTCTTCGACTTTCGACGTCCCATGGTGGTGCTGTGCGCTGGGTTTGATTGCTACTAATGAAGAAGGCAAATTAGTATTACTTTTATTGAAAAACTTACGAGTTAGATAGGTATATTGTGTTTGTTTATACCTTTACGCGACGCGCTCGGGTATGATGATGGCCGCTCGCGATCACAAATTTTGACAGAAATGGTGACAGCTTGGCGTTTACCCGCGTCGACCACAGTTGATTCGCCTGGAGAAGGTAGTCGTGATTATTTTGGCAAGACTGACGAAAGTGACGGATAAGCGTTACAAACGAGAAGATTGTTACCGATTTGTTTTGGATTCACGGTGCACAGGAAAACAGTCGCAAAATCGGAGTTGATAATAATCATTTCGGTATCGGATTATGAATATAATTCCTAGCCTACGAGGTAAGCTTAGTAAATTTAACTTAATAGCTTATTTAGTATTGTAAGTTTCGAATTCAAAATCTGCAAAAATTAACACAAATGCGAAATTACCCTCTCAGATAAATGTTCCTATCAATGAGGGGAACAAGGGGCATAATGAACACACGGGGCTTAAGATCACGGTTGTTTACCCATGATTGGGTAAAAAATTACCAATGGCGAAGGCGATCTTGTGTTTCACCGATATAGTCGGTTGCCCTTCTTCAGTCTCAAGCCTCAGGTTTAATAAGGGTGGGATTTTGAATACATATGTATGTTGTTATTTAGTTTCAATTATCACCTATATGGATTTGCGTTTACACAGTGTATTCTGTGCTTTTTCACCTTTGGCGACTTTTAAAGATACCGATTTGGCTTTATCGTGCTGAGGTTGCAAAAAGCTTAATCCTGTCTACTAGTTTGAGTAGTGGTTATGGTTAGGATAGCTCAGAAAATACTTCAAGCATAAAAGAAAGGCAACGATCAATCTTTGCAAAATGGTGTAGTATCGTACTGTTAAGAGTAGGCCATGGATTTGAGAGTGACATAAGAGGTTTGGAATAAAAAATTGTTATTTAGAACACCATTGAAATCAGACGTGTTTTGGTGTCTCTACATTGGCGACGAGAGTAAAATAGTATCAAAAAGGAGGAAAAGAACAGTAAGATATGCCCGGTTAAGACTCTGTATTGATTATTTGGGTCGAAGTTATGGAGACATGAAAGCCGGAAACAAATCCAACGTGGAGTCAGATTCAAATCTTTCACAGTACCGGCAAGGCGCATCAGACAGGAACCAAGTTGGATGAAGGGCACGATTTGGAATGGTAAATATGAAAATACTTTGGATATACATTGCAAGATGACGCCATGAAGGTAGCGTGTTTATAAGAATTGTTTGCAAAGATTTAAATTTACGAGAATAATTCTCAAAACTGGTTTTGTACTGATTGATTGTACTATAAAATGGTTATTGGAAGATTGTTTGCAAGTGGATATTAAATATTATGAATAATATTTTCTAACAAGTATTATTTTCATCCAGAGTTTACTAATTGAGTTTTATTTTAGCAAAATTCTAAAACTATAAAAAATACACTAAACTGTCAGAAATTGACGTTATCGAGATTGTTTCAATATATTTAGAAAAAAGGAGGAGAAAAAAAACAAAGCTTCCGGTAAAAGTCATTAAATGTTAAATTAAAAATTAAGACAAGTGACAACCATGTTCCGGCCCGTATAAATAAACGGGAATCAATTGGAATGAACCGATTAAATGCATTGAATTCTAGTTGATACTTATTTGGAGAACTTCTTAATGAGTCAATAAAAAAAAATAGCGAGCTTTCCATGATTTTAATATGAAGGTGCAAAATAACAGTAAATAACAGATACTACCCGTATATCAAAATTTTACATAACTGTAATTGCAATCATTTTGCGGTTGTTAGTCAAGCCATTGGAAGCCATATTTCCAATATTGAATACACTACTTTTCATCACATGTTGGATACATTAACCACACTGCTTAGTGAATGAAACTATATTCACATTCATATCCAGCACAAGCACTACAGGTCTGAACTTTGGTAGCCTGAGTAGAGTATTTCTTATTAGGATGCATACAATGCTGTATAAACACAGTTATAAATTAATAAGCATTGGTTTGTTGAACGGATTGTAAATATAGCGATTTTGTGTAAATTTGAATTTAGAAAATTCATATTATTATTATCAACTGCTGTTTATTCTATGAAAAAAAAAGAATATTTTTTGAAAAAACATATCATCAATATTTACAGTACCGATACGTCATCATTTATACTTAGCTTCATTCAGATACCTTTCTCTTCTCTTTAATCGCTAAATGATGTGCCCTTTTTTCAATCATTACCGATTGTACTTTTGTTTCCATTGAAATAAACATTTTTCTTGCCCATTTTTCATTCTTGAAAATCGTTTGTCGTATAACAGTATTTTCCAAAATTTATTCAAATATTTCGTGCCGCACCTAAACTACAAGAAATGTATAAAACATATAAAATAAAGTTTAAACGCATTTTATGTGAAGTTCCCCTTTTTTTTTTGTTTTTTGGTGTCTCTACAAATGGTACAACCCAAGTGGCGCTATTTCAAGAACCTTACTTTCGTAAGGGGAATTTTTATCTAGGTAACCTTGTGGACCCAGTTGTTGCTGCTTTCAGTAATTATGAAAGGGCGAACACGCGTGTCATGCTTTGTGCATGCATGCTCGTTAATAGATCAATCGTTGCTACACTCATTTCTGAGTTAACAACCAAAGATATATGTGATGTAACAATTGATGTTTCTGTTGGTGACCGCAATAGGAAATACGTCTATTGTTTGGTTTATCACCACATGATGAACCATCCCCAACGGATGATTTGTAGCAAAAGGCCTTCCACCTGTTGTGAGCTGTGATGGAAATGCTCATCACATCATCTGGGCCAGTAGCGTAGCTAGGGGGGTGCGGTCCGCACCGGGCCCCGAGCTCCTGGGGGCCTCAAAATCGAAGGGTGGATTTCTCATAACATTAAAATTTCGACATAGCTTGTTGGAAACTGCCAGTTTGTAAGATCCCAAAAAGATAATGAACATGACAATCATAATTTTTGAACGAGACTAGGTTCAGCGATGTACAGGGGCCCCTTGATTCTCCCTTATTTTTAATACTTTAGAACTAGGTTTAAAGTGGGTCGAGGGGCCCGAGGGACCATGGCTTTGGGCCCCCATTTTGGGGGCCTACACAAATATTTATTTTGTAAGTTATTTTCCTTGATGTTGTTCAATCGATTGCTCTCATGAGAAAACTGAGACTTCGATAAGCGGCGTCGGTGGTGTTGTGGTAAGCGTGATTGCATGTCATCCCAGTCGGTCGAGTATCAATTCCCGAAGACGCCGTCGGGAATTTGTGAGGCATAAATTCTCTGAACACGTCTTCCTTCGAAAGGGAAATAAAGCCGTTGGTCGCGGCCCATATGTTGATGAGTTCGATATGTAGAGTCTCAGATGTGTGTGGAGGCCTCCCTGAGCGTCCGTGTTTAGGCTTAGTACCAGGACTAGGCTGACGTAAAACTACAACCGATGCCAAAAGGTGTAAAAGTCAAAAGGTGTAATGCCAAAAGATGTAAAAGTAAAAGAAAAAGAAGAAGAGCCTTCGACGAGGCCCGCTCTTGGCTTTACCTCCTGTAAATACTTAAGTAGGCTCAAATACCTATTTTGAAAATGTTGAGTCTAATTACGGCTTTGAATTTATAAATATTTTTTTCGTGAATTTTTATTTCGTTTTTCATTTCGGAAATGATACAGATACCTTCTCAATATGTTGAATGAGTAAAGGCCTAAAAGTGTACAGTTTTTTAGATTTTAAAATCTTTTCAAAATAATGAATTTTGTGAAATGTGTAATGATGTGTGAATGTGTAAGCCAAATATTTTGATTTTTAGTTAATTATTTAGACTGATGCAAATACTAATTTAATTTTTTGTTCAAGACCACTTGGGAGGCCTAAGGCGGGGAATAATATTCAGGGTACAAACTGGGGTGCAAACAAATAAAATACATAAAAAAGGTAGCAGCTAATGACCAATCGATTAAGTTTTCAGCTTAAACGGAAGTTTAGTTCTCCAGCCGTACTCTTGAAAATTTGAACTTTGGCTTCGATTCATCTTCACCTTAATCGTATCGAGAGATACAAGTAAATTCTTTCAAGAATTCGCTTAGAATTCTTTCAGGAATGTTTGCAAAAATCCTAACTGGATTTCTACAGAATTAAGATTAGCCATAAATTTAGGAAACTTTTTTCAGTGCTTTCATGTAGAAACTCTACAGAATGTCTTGAACAATGCTATCAGGATGTTTTCTAATAATTTCTGAAGAATTGATTCGGGCTTAAAATGACTATGATAAAGCTAGTAAGTAATAATCTATCTGGCGTTCCTATATGGACGTCAATTCATTACGGGATTTAAACAAATTGCCACAGAGATTCCGAATAGGTCTATTTTATTTCTTTTCGAAGGATTCTTCAAAACTGCCTACAGGAATCATTCTATAAATTCATCAAGGTTTCAACCAAGAATTTCACAAAGGCGACCTTTGAGCATTTTCCTCTGAAAACCACTGAAGGGTTTTTTTGGCGTACCTTTGGCCAAGCCCGTGGTTTTCGCAAGTATTTCTTAACTCCAAGGATTCTTCTACGAATTATTTTACTTATTTCAAATATACCCCTTGAGATTTACCTGTGTGTTTTTTCTGGTGTTTATCTTATAAATTTGCGAGAATTCCTCAAATAAATAGAAACCTTTTGGGATTCGTCCTTAATTTTTTTTCCAGTGAGCCCTTTTTGGATTCGTTCATTACTACTACAAGGAGTTCTTCAAGTGGTTAAAGCAGACATTTTCCCAGAAACACCTTAGTGGTTATACCAGTTTCTTAAGGATTATTTTAAATATTCTTGCAAAATTTCTTCTAAGACCTCGTTTACAAAAAAGTTTCGAAAAAATCCAAGAATTTAAGGAGTTTCGAGAAGTTTTAGATTTATACTGCAGAAAAATCTGTGCATGTTTTATTTTTCAACAAATTGGAAAATTTTCTCTAGGGATACCTCTATAAGTTTTGCTGGGAATTCCTCATAAAATAACATAACATAGCCTGCTAGATTTGCATTAAAAACCTTAATGAAGAATTTATCAGTGATTGGCACAATACTAGAATTTCTGAAATTTATCCAGCGATTCCATCAGATATATAATAAATATGTTCCAAGAATTTTTCACGAGTCTTCAAGAAGTTCAAATAGGAATAACTGTAAGCATCTTACTTAATACCGTACAATATACAGAAAGTTATCC
Source organism: Aedes aegypti (assembly GCF_002204515.2). Lineage (NCBI taxonomy): Eukaryota > Metazoa > Arthropoda > Insecta > Diptera > Culicidae > Aedes > Aedes aegypti. The sequence goes on from NW_018735371.1 coordinate 89,234, forward strand.
AAGAATATCTCTAAAGATCCTTTTAAACAGAAACATATAGCAACTTCTGAGGGAATCGCTTCACATAAATATGTTTTTATTCCATAAGACGTAGCAATAAAAATAATTTCCTGGACGAAATTTTAGTTACGTCCTGGTATGGCTTATTCTTCACAGGCAGAGATTTTTTTGACCATTTAATCACGATTTTTTTTACAAATATTGGGTTTGAATTTGAAACTTGTACCCTTCTGAATTATTGAATCGCTAAGTGGCTCGGTAGCTGGTAAAGCACTCGTCTGGCATACAAAAGTCGTGGGCTCGAATCTGAGCTCGTGAATTTTTCATGATGTCACTCATAATTCATCCATCTTTACCATGCGTAATGAGTTAATTAATTTATATATTGAACGTTTCCGGAAAAATGTTAAAAGTACGTGTTAGTTCGGTAATAAAATAATTTTGCAAACCTCTTTGGGAGGAGTCCCCAAATCTGGCTCCGCACCGGACCCCAAAGACTCTAGCTACACCACTGTCTGGGGCAGCTCAGATATTAATTTGAGAGGCTTCTGTCTGATGGAATAATTAAGTAGTACAGATCTTGGATTACTTAACATAGGCAATCGCCCAACCTTCATGGTGTCTACTGGAGAAGAAGTGTTAGACATAACGCTCTGCTCGAACAGAATCAGGCACAAGTTGACGAATTGGCATGTACCAGATGAGGAATAATTATCTGATCATCGCTACATCTTCTTTGAACATTCAAAGAAGTGGGAACTCTACACTGCATTGGTTGAGACCGACGTTGATACTACAACATTCTACATTATGGAAGCTTTTGAAGAAGCCGAAGAAGCATGTCCTCTACGGTCTGTGAAGACTACAAGAGGGACCCCATGGTGGAATTCCGATCTGACGACTCAAAAATAATGTATAAAAAATTGGAACTGACGGTGTCCAGCTGGATCAGAGTCGTTCAAGTCGGCTTGCAAGGCTTACAAGAAGGCTCTTCAATCTGCTGAACGATCCGGATGGAAAAACTTTTGTACAAATGTTTCCAGTTTGAGTGAAGTCAGTTGGCTGAACAAAATCTAAGGATTTTCAAATGAACGAAATTCGCTCACCTAATGGTGACTTCTAATGAAGAAGTTTGAAAATGTTTATTCAATACACACTTCCCCGGATGTGTAGACATAGCATCTACGGATGAACCAATTGTCTTTTCATGTAGTTACGAGTCTTTGACTTCGCAGTATCGTAACTACTGAGTCGATTCAATGGGTACTTATTAGTTTTGCTCCTTACAAATCTCCAGGAGCAGATGGGATTTATCCTGTTCTGCTCCAGAAGGGTTTTGAGTTTATCAAACATGTTTTGAAAAAGCTACTTGTAAGCAATTTTGCTACCGGGTATTTTCCTAGCTCTTGGCGTGATATTTCTGTAAAGTTTATCCCAAAAGGAGGATGTACATCGTATAAAGAAGCAAAGAGTTTTAGACCAATCAGTCTGACCTCTTTTCTTCTGAAATGTCTGGAACGCATTATCGATCATCACATCCGTGATGTTTATTTGGCAAACATGCCTCTTCATGTGAATCAACATGCTTACCAATCTGGAAAGTCCACTGTGCCTCTTTTACACAAAGTTGTATACGATATTGAGAAAGCATTCGCTCAGGCTCTCTTTGGTATAGGCTCTCTTTGGTATGATTCAAATATTACGTAACACAAAATTTGCCAATTTTAGACCCCCTCCTTCCCCACGTAACAACTTTTGTTTGGAAAACTTAAAATTTACAATCTCCATTCGACCGTATTTATTAATCACGTAAGACAATTTTTTGATTTACTTATCAACTCCAACATTTTCTTTATATCTAACGTATAGCAACGCTACCCTCCAACCTGCAACTTATAACCGTGTTCGGATGTAACGCAGTTCGCACGATGGCCGCAACCGCCCAGCACGAAAAACCTATCGAAACCGCAATCCATGATGGGCTTAATGCGAAGCTTGCCCCGATACACCTGGAGGTAGTCAACGAGTCCTACATGCACAACGTACCCAAGGGTTCGGAAACCCATTTCAAAGTGCTGGTGGTATCCAACCAATTCGATGGGCTACCGCTGATCAAGGTTTGTGCATGTTTAGACCAAAAAAGGATCGTGAAATGAAACGAAATTTTCTTCAACAGCGCCATCGATTGGTCAACGAGATCGTCAAGGAGAAACTGGCCGGAAATTTCGTACACGCCCTATCCATCGAAGCCAAAACGCCCGCCCAATGGGACGAATCGTACAAGTTGGAACCCAGTCCCAACTGCCGGGGCGGTTTCGGCAAATGAACGTTCGGAATGGAATAAATTTAGTTTTGTTATGTTAAATACTTACAGCTACTGAACGATGAGATGTTTTATTTACACGCGGTATGAATCGAACTAAAGGCTATACGTATCCAGACGAAGTTTGCCATCGTTCTCGGTGAAATACATCATGTCCGCCATGGTTTGCTCGCAGATCATCTCCTCGACGCGTCCTTGCATCTACGGGAAACGGAAACCGATTAATGTACAGTGAGGTGGTCCAAAATTTACAGGGTAATCTCCTCGTAAAAATTTCTAGTTAGGTACTTCGAAACAAAATTCATTGAAAAATAAGGAAAATAGGAACTTTTGGTTAGAGACCTTCCATCAGAAAAAGACAGTTTAGAGACTTGCGTTAAAATAGAGATCAAATCTTTAAAAAGATATCTGTAATCTGTAGAGAAAATATAACAACTTACCGCTTTGCACTTGAACTGTTCCTCCACTTCAGGATGCTTGAAATTGGGCCCGAAGTTTACGCTGATCGTTGCACTCTTATGGACCGATATGGCCGGATAGTACGCTCCGCCATACATATCGGTGAACGCTTCACCTTGGCAGACTCCATTCTTGAAGAAGTATATCTTACTGCCGGGCAACACCTTCAACGACTTGAGCGTTTCCGTCACCTTATCCTTCTCCTCGTAGTACAGGTGGCTTTTGAACTTGACCAACGGACGATCCTTGAACGTGCTCGGAATGTGCCCGGCGGGGTTCGACTCAGGGAGCACTATCATGAACCCGAGAGTGTCTCCCACTCCGTACCCATCGCTGTAGTGCTTTCCGTGAGATTCGTGAAAACGGGTTCCCTTGCGGGAGCGCCACGAGTAGCCGAATTTATCGTAACCCAGCGGCGCTTGCAGATTGGCGTATTCCTGGCCCCAGCCAAGCCGACAGGCTGATCCTTCGGGCATTTCTTCCACTGTTGCTTCCCAATACCAACAGCCACGGGTGACGTCTGCAAAAGAAGGCGGTTTGATAATAGGAAATTGCTTTTAGGGCAAAATTTACATGTACATGTACATCTAGACAAGATCATTATAAGAGTAACAGATTTCTTAAAAAACATTCAAAAATTGCCTTAGAAATGTATCCAAAAATTACAACAGACATTATTTCAAGAATTCTTCAAGATATATGTCCGTATTTTTAAAGAATTAGCGAGACCGCCTCTTATTCTGCTCACTGAAGAAGTCTGTAAGTCGCAAGACGAAATAAGCCTATCTGTCAAGATAAGCAAAATATTACATTAATTAACTCATTACGCGTGGTAAAGATGGACAAATTATGGGTGAAATTATGAAAAAAATCCACGTGCTCGGCTGGGATTTGAACCCAGGACTCTTGTATGCTAGACGAGCGCTTTACCAACTAAGCTACCGAGCCACTTGGTGACCCAATAACTGAGTTGGTTACAAGTTTTGGTTGGTTCAAAATTTGAATTCTAAACTTGTAACCAACTTATTAAAATTTTTATGTGATTTGTCAGTTAAGTTCCTTGGATTTTTTTTTAATATTTGGACGAATTTTGAGAAAATTTGTTTAGAATGGAAATCTTATAAGAAAACTTCCAGACATCCCTCTGAAACTCTTATAGAAATATGAAATTTCATAAGGTTTTACAGAAGAATCCCAGCAGGGGAAAAATTCGGAAGAATCTTCAAAAGATATTTTGAGGCCTTCCAGCTGGAAGAACAATCACAGAGATTTCTAGAAAAATCTTGAAGGAATGTCCAAGAGCATCCTAGAAGTAAATCCGGAAGAATTACGGAAGAACCTATGAAAGAATCTTAAAAAAAAAAACAATTATGATGTATTCAGAGGATCCTCAAAAAGATTGCGAAAAGAACCTTAGAAGGTTTGCCCAAAGATTCCTTCAAAAATATTCGGAAGAATTCCCATAGGATTTTCGGAAGAGTCCCAGAAGTGATATACGATTAGCATAGCATAGCATAGCATAGACTGACTGTACATGTCAATGGTTGCTACTCCGTGATTGATCGGAACTGGTAATAATTGCACTGCGATCCAAATGAATAAGGGATGGGAGTTTCCGCTTACTCTCGGAGTGCAATTTTAGCAGATCTAATATTATTGATCAATAAAGGCGCCGGCCAAGTCCTTACAATCAGTTGGGATAGGAAAGGAATGTTAGGGTGTAATGATTGTTGCTTCTAGAGACCGAGAATACCTCTGCATCTCCACAATCACCACGGGAAGGGTGTTTATTAGTGGAGAAGGAAAAGATCTGGGAGTCACCTTTGGTCGGTGATGCGATCCATGGATAAGGTGGAAAAATACGATTTATACTTAAAGCTAGTTTTTAGTTTTATCTCAAAAAGTTTTTGGTAGAACCCTGGCCACGATCACAGGGTTTGACGGTGCCAAAGTAGAAGGTGCACCATAATAATACCCGTCTGTGAAACATATCACCTTCCCAATACTTTGGCACACCTCCAACGGTTCATGATTTATCATGAAACGGCTGCATTCAGGCGGAGGATCTGTTAATATGTTTCGGCATATTATCAGGTCCTCTTCGAACGGAGGGACCGCCAGGGCTCATTAGTTACTTATAAACCAATGCTGGTTGTTTGATGTTTCAATTCGTTTACACGAGCTGTAGCATCCTTTGTACTAATCAGCAATGGTGGTTAAGTTTCGAAGCTAACGTGTGATCAAACGTTTTATAATGCAACATAAGAATGGGTGTTTGGTGGAACTGTGCGTTACACTCGTCGTTATTAAATTTAGTGATTGTGAAGGTGCTAATAGTGATTTTATTATTAAATCTATAGTGATGAAAATTTAAAAATTAAGGTGGAAATGATTCTGATAGTTTTGTTAAAAATATAATAGTAATGATGTGAACTCTACTAATTTAATAATGGTCAAAATACATTGTGCAATCATTTTTCTGAATATAAACTTAATTGCCTAGTTCTTCAAACGTGCATGATAAAAGTGTTAATATGTAATGACAGCGAGTGCAGAAGAATGGATCTAAGTGATTTTTTTTTCAATGTAACTTTCTTGATCATAGTGCTAAATCGTAGTTTGAATAGTAATGACTCTACAGCAACAAAAAAAAATGATACATTTAAATTGAATATCTTTTAATTACTTAGTAATGCTCACAGATGGTAATGCTAACAGATGGTAATGTTAACAGATTTATATGAAAATGGTGTGATGTGAAAAGTGATATAATAGAAAGTATATCTGAAGTGTATTACGAAAGTTGATGAGTGATAATCGGTGATATACGCGATAGTGTCGAAAATAAAAGTGACGATAGTGGGTGATGAAATGAAATGGGGATTGAGGACCTTTTAATAAAACTATTTCGTTCTTCACTTTAACCACTCTGGTAGCATTTCAGGCCTTATCATAGTTTGATAGTAGTCTGAACTACTAGACTGCAAAACTACGGCAAGGGCTGATTGCTGCTAGCGTACACAGTGACCATTTGAGCAACATTGCTTAGGAACGTCTGTGTGATGAACGCAATAGAGGCTTATAAAAGCAAATGTTGGGAAGGAGCTTAGGGCAGATTAAGAGTCCCAGTACTACCACTATCGCTACCGACAAAAAAAAAAAAAAAAAAAAAAGTTTTTGGTAGAAGATTTAAAATAAACGTCAACAACAACATTATAGATTGTCGAACCATTCAAAAGAAGTTTTTATTAATGACGAAAAGAGAAAAATACATACGTATATCTTAAATTATATGAAACAGGAATAATACCGGCACATGTAGTGACGAACCATACATAGTTTGTTTGAAAATTACATAGAAGTATTATTGAACATTTTTGCCTCAATAAGAAAAGTCTTTGGTAGAAGTTTTAAAATAAGCGTCGACATTCATAATCTCAAACGATTCAAAAAATATTTAAAATATTTGAAGAAATGTCAAAAATTTTATGTTTATTAGAATTGTAAAAAACAGGCATAATGCCGACACTTGTAGTGACGAACCATACAAAGTTTGATTGAATATTACAAAAAAAGTAACGCTTTCATAAAAAAATGTGTTATCATAAGCATGAAACGAGCTCATCAGTTGGTAATCCATCCTCGACTGAACACGAATATCTTTTCGCACTCACACAGCGCGAACAGCAAAACTTCTCGGCGCCCCGAAAACGAACCGTCTTGCTTGGGCTTTCCGAAACACTGCCCAGCACAACGCGAGAACCGAAAACCAAACTCCCGGAATCCTGAAAACGAAGCGTCTCACTATCGCTACCGACAAAAAAAAAAAAAAAAAAAAAAAAAAAAAAAAAAAAAAAAAAAAAAAAAAAAAAAAAAGTTTTTGGTAGAAGATTTAAAATAAACGTCAACAACAACATTATAGATTGTCGAACCATTCAAAAGAAGTTTTTATTAATGACGAAAAGAGAAAAATACATACGTATATCTTAAATTATATGAAACAGGAATAATACCGGCACATGTAGTGACGAACCATACATAGTTTGTTTGAAAATTACATAGAAGTATTATTGAACATTTTTGCCTCAATAAGAAAAGTCTTTGGTAGAAGTTTTAAAATAAGCGTCGACATTCATAATCTCAAACGATTCAAAAAATATTTAAAATATTTGAAGAAATGTCAAAAATTTTATGTTTATTAGAATTGTAAAAAACAGGCATAATGCCGACACTTGTAGTGACGAACCATACAAAGTTTGATTGAATATTACAAAAAAAGTAACGCTTTCATAAAAAAATGTGTTATCATAAGCATGAAACGAGCTCATCAGTTGGTAATCCATCCTCGACTGAACACGAATATCTTTTCGCACTCACACAGCGCGAACAGCAAAACTTCTCGGCGCCCCGAAAACGAACCGTCTTGCTTGGGCTTTCCGAAACACTGCCCAGCACAACGCGAGAACCGAAAACCAAACTCCCGGAATCCTGAAAACGAAGCGTCTTGTTTGGGATTTCAAAACACTGCCCAGCACAACACGAGAACCGGAAACCAAACTCCCGGCGTCCCGAAAACGATGCGTCTTGTTTGGGATTTTCAAAACACTGCCCAGCACAACACGAGAACCGAAAACCAAACTCCCGGAATCCTGAAAACGAAGCGTCTTGTTTGGGCTTTTCAAAACACTGCCCAGCACAACACGCGAACCGAAAACCAAACTCCCGGCGTCCCGAAAACGAACCGTCTTGCTTGGCCTTTCCAAAACACTCAGTCCCAGAAGTGATATACGATTGACGAAAAAATAACAGAGGCATTTAAAAAAAAAAATCAGAAGGATTTTAGGAAGAATCCTCAGAAGATATCCGAAAGTATTCCAAAAGGATTTCAGAAAGCATTTCCAGAAGAATCCAGAGGCATTCTCGTAAAAATCTCAGGAGTAGTAAAGTAGTATACCGTAAACAAGAATTTGGGTGAATATAGTCGAGAAGTATGCAAGAGTAGTAATGCCTAGAAGAAATTCTGGTAAAATTCCTAGAGAAGTCTTTGTACGAAATTTCTACAGAAATATCATGAGCAACCCATGTTTAAATTTATTGAGACATCCTTAAGGATTTTTGGTTAATTAGGAATACCTGAAGTCCCAATAGAGTATTTTTTTAGGACACTAATGGAAGAAACCCTAAATGATTACCCAAAAAATTCCCTAGAGATTTTTTTCCTGAGAAACCTTACAGGAATTTTCAAAGATTCAGTGGTAAAAGGAAGTTTTACTAGAAAAATCGGAATGGGAATTATTTGTAGGGCAATTTCTATACGATTTTCTAGGTACAACGATTTTTTTTAAAACCTTATAAGAATTCTAAGAGTTCTTACCAAGTTTTAAAGAAAATCGTATAGAAATTCCTCTAGGGGTTCCTGTAAGAAATCTTATAAAATTGCCTGGAGAAATAAATGAAGGAATATCGGTGGAAGAATGACTGAAAAAACGTCTTGAGAAATCCCAGATGGAATTTTTGGAACATCCGTACTGAAACTTACAGATATATCAATTTTGGACTGCTGAAGGTATTCCTAAAAGAATTTCTTTAATCATTCTTTAATGATAAAAGAAATTCTAGAGCAATCTGTGACAAAATTGTTTCTAGATTTTCTAGATTTTTTTTCCTAAGTGTACGTTTTACTGAAGAGATCCTTGGGATAAACTAGTCGCGAAAGAATCTCTAGATTCGATAGGGTTTACAGCAAGATTTTCTGTAAATATTTTTTTAACTACGAATTCTTACAGAAATTTAATCTTGAAGGGAAGATATTCCCAAGATTTTTAGAACTTCTTCAACATATCACGCAGAAACTTCTCTTGTGATTATTTAAGATTTTTTTTTGCAGGAATTACTTCACTAATGTTGCTACAAACTGTTTCAAGAATTTACATTCAGAAATTATTCTAAGAGAATTCGATAGAATTTTACTCAAAATTATGAACAGATTCTTATAAAACTCTGTAAGGTTTGAATATGAATCAAAATATGGACAAAAGATTATGAAGAGCAAGTTACGCAAATGGGATGTTTATTTTACAATGCATACTCACAATGTGTACACCTCGCCATACAGTATCCCTTATCTCCGGTGACCGCCAAACGATCCTCCGAAACCTTCAGCTGCGGTGCCCGATCGTGCAACGCTATGAGGACCGCATTTGGCGATAGCACTCGATATAACCAGCCTGGAATCGGTTTCCCCGCCCAATCGGCACTTTCGTCGAACTCCTGCCGGAACGGTGCATGTGGATCCGGTTCGGCCAAAATGTACCGATAGCCGTCCTTGTTGAACGGGTGCTCCAGCGGGTAACCGTGGGCGGGAAGCTTCACCAGCGCCAGTTCCGTTCCGACGCGGCTCTTTTTGCCCAGTGCTCCGCCCTGATCGTTGTTGGGGAACTTTCGCTTCTGTTGACGGCCGGCCTTGGCCAAGTTTTGTGTGCCTAAAATTGGAGAGAAATTTAAATAACCATCTATAAAGCCGTACTTGTAACTTCCACGTACTGTCATCCATGTTTAAAAAACAGGTAAGGTTCGATTACCCAAATTGGGTACTTCCTGAGCGATTCTTTTCTTGTGTTGCGAACGAATTCGCTTATCAAAGTGCACGCACGACTTTCGTGATTGCGTCAGAATTATCCAGAAACGAAATGGAACGTTGAATGTGTAGTTATGGTAGTTATAGCAGCTATATGCTCAGTACGAATGCACTTGAGCTCTCACTAATCAACCACCGGAACAAACCCGGCTCGTTGCGGACGTGTCGATTTTACTTTGGTTACTGTTCTTCCCGTCCCTAATTGTTGAGCTATCGCACTTCCCCAGCTTCCCCCATTCCAATTGGATATCTGCTTCTATGCTGAAGAAAACGAATGCAAACTACAAAACAGATTGCAAAATAATAAAACGCAATTATGGGAACTCTCGACCTATCACTACTGAATATGAATCACACGTAGGTAGAAGTTTCACTGCCGCGCCTCTGTTGCTTCTGCTTCTACACTAGCGCGGTGTTGTGCCACACTCAAACTCAGCTGAGCGGCTGATCATCATCACTGATTCGACACACGCTTAGAATCAGTTGCACTGGATATGTGTAAATTTTACGCGTTTTACGCCATTATCGAACATTATTTTGTCATTCACGCATTTTTACGTAATCGTAAATTTACAATGGTCAACGTCTACATCTACTATTACGCAAAAAAACGTAAAAAACACAAAAAATTTGTCGAATACTGCGTAAAACTTACACATATCCTGTGCAACTGATTCTAAGCGTGTGTGAGCCATCAGTGAGAGAGTGAGAGAACCGGATTTTGCAGAGAGCACGACCGCACACGCTTAAAATGGTTTACACAAGGGTTATGACACTACTTCCAGTCTTCCCATGAACCGAACCGATTCGTGATCAAACGTCAACTTCCCACCGCAAAATCGCTAGTGTTTGGAGGTGATGTTAAACTCCAAATTGCGAAATCATCACCTCCAAGTTAGTTCTAATACCCTCCGTTGTATGAATTATGGTGGCGCGTCGATCGTCGCAAGTTTCTCGTTAAACAGTCAATATGCAACTTTGGTTTGAACCTTGGACTCAAATCGCCTTCGATGATTTTTTTGCATTGGTCCGTCGGGAGACCTTGATCAACTGGCAACAGAAATGGAGAGACGAAGAAATGAGTAGATGGCAGCATTCCATACTTCCACAGGTGGCGAAAAACCACGGTTTAAGGGCTTGGGCATGAGCCGTGATTTCATTCGTGTCATGTGTCGGCTTATGTCCAATCATTATTCGTTAAACGCGCATACCCACCGTATTTGGCTCTCAGGAAGCAATCTCTGTGTTTGCGGCGTGGCTTACCAGGATATCGAACATGTCGTATGGGGATGCGGTGAGTATCGTGGCATCAGATATGAACTGACTGAAACTCTCCGGATCCGAGGAAAACAGCAGAAAACTGTTAGGGAAGTATTGGCGGGCCTTCATTTGGAATATATGATTTTTATCTATCTTTATCTTTATCTATCACTTCAATATCAATATCAGAATTTGATTGTCGTTCGTTCCCTCTCTTTCTTTCTCCCCTTCAAATTGTCCAATTCTCGTCGTGTCTCCCACAAACCGTTTCTGTTTAGTTTCGTTACAGATCTGGACATCTTGTCCCATCAGCTTAGTAGTGTAAGTAGCTTAAGAAATCCCGAGTAGCTTGTATTCCCTAACCTTAAAACATCCCCAAACTAACATAGTTTTTAAAATAAATATAAATTTAAAAATGTAAACAACGTAAAAAAAGAAAAAGATTTCGGCTCTGTTAAGCCCTACGGCGCTCGAGCCTGCCAAATAAACGAGTAAAAAAAATTGGTCTTTTTGAAAACCTAAATGTCGCACTCAATTCTGTGTAACCTTTTTTGAGCGTGTGAACATGCAGCAGTCAGTGAGCAATCAGTGAGAGAGTGAGAGTAACCGGATGACGGTGCACGGAGACGGAATTCAACTCAATTTTGGGTTGTTTCAACGCAATTCCGTAGTTGAGCCCAATAACTCAATTTTGGCTAAATTTCCAAGGTCCCCACTAGGTAGTTTGGCTTTAATTCCATTAGAAAAATATACTCAATTTTGGGTTGATTTAACGCAAAATTGAGTTCTTTCGACCCAAACATAAGAAAAGTTGCATTTACCCAAATTTGGCTTATTGGGCCAAAGTACCCCCATTGGGTAGATGCAGCTCTCTCTATTTTTGACAACATTCGTGTGGGAGAAAGAGAAAACCGAGAGATTTTGGGTTGAAACTATAATCGATATACTTAATTTTGGGTAAAGTAAACTCAAAAATTAGGTAAAAATATTTCTCCGTGTGAGCACGACACGCGCACGCTTAAAATGATTTTCACAACGGCTGTGACACTTCAACACAAAATTTGTGATTTTATTCGCTGCTCTCTGCACGGAAATATGCGAATGTTTTCAATACAATGGGCGCATATTGTGACCAAATATGATATCATTAGCTGAAAAAACCCTGCCGAAGGGAATCAATCAAGAGTAGGATCACAATTATCTCCAGTAATTCCTTCAAGGATTCCTTTAAGAGATAGATATCCTGAAATTTAATGTGTTCAAAAAAATATCCTTGGGATTGAAACAATACTTTCAACTATTCATCTAGGAAATTCCTACCACGAATTACTCTTATAAGTTTTCACCATTGATTCATTACAATATTTGATCGCAATATTTTTTAATCGCCAGTGATGTTTTTTGCATAACTTACTTCATAAAGTATGCATTGTAATAAGTTATTTGTAGTTTTCCAGGAGTTTATCTTTAAATTTGCTCAGACTTCTAATAAATCCCACAATGAATATTTCTTCAAGAATTTCTCCATGAATTCCTCCTCTCATTTCCTTTCATATTTTATGCGCGAATCAGGGCTGTTAAATGTCATGTTTTAGGATTTCCTTCAAGGATTTATTCCTGCATGGATTGTTTCAACGTATCTTCTAGCTATCCTTCACCTACCTTGTGCTGTGGCCTCATCATAGTTGGGCTTAATCTGCGTCAGATCCGACGTCACCAGTCCATACATTTGTCCATCGGCAGTCTCTTCGTACGCAAACAGCGTGTTGATATCCTTCAGCAGTGTCCGCTGCACCGTAGCGTACCAAGATTGGGTCGAACGCCGGCTCATGGTCGTCATCGATTCCCAGTAGTGGTCCATGAAGGGAATGATGTCCCTATCCTTGCTGAACATCACCTTCGGTTTGCCTTCCTTGGTCGCCGTCTGCTGCAGATTGGCAATGGCTGTCATGCACATCTGCGGAATCGTGGCCTGGGTCTTCCGGAAGCTTTCCAGCCCCGTTACGGAACAGTTCTTACAGACGAACACATAGTTCATAATGAAGGGCACCAGTCGGCCCAGCTGGAACCCGATGCAGGATTCGTGGAACCAACGGCAGCATGTCACACAAAGCAGTTCCACTATGTTGAGATTCCTTTCCTTTCCGCTGAGAAGGTGTAAACAGAGAGAGAGTTTGAAATGAAAAGAAAATGCGACAATGAGAGGGAGAGTTTTTATGCTGCGATAGTAAACAACCTAACATTGAGGTTATGTTACAAATAGTTAAACTTGAAAACTTTTAGTTTATTGATTGTGTTTAAATTGTAGTAAATGACGGTTTTGTGTTATATTTCATCTAGTTTTAACTTACCAATAACAGTTACCATATTTATCCTCGGTTTTTGGCGAATTTTTACCAGATTTGCCATCACCCTCATCCATTTTGAAAAATTGATTTTTCACCAAGATAAACGAACAAAAACACACAAAATTACACTTAAACCATGCACTACACTTTAAATATACAATTGAACACCAAAAACTGAAAACTTTAATTCAATTTGATTTGATTTTGCGGAAAAAATCGATGCCCGACGCGATCTGCTCAGGCAAATCAAGCGGACAAAGCCAAAAAGCCACTGCAGTTTGCGAGCATAAAAGTTGATGTTGCTCTTCGCTGTCAAAGAAGATCAGAGACTCGGAACGTAAAATTCAGGGCCTAATTCAGTAAAGTGCTCGATAAATCTTTTAAGGACATGGTAATCGGAACCTGTTCATCGGATAGTTCAAGGACTGTTTTTTTTAAGAATTTTATTTAACGAAAAACAACCACGTCTTAAGACGAAATATTTTACTTTTTTGATTTCTTTCTTTCCTTTCTCCTTCCTATTTCCACTCGCATCGAGCCAAACCTCCACAAACCTTCGCAGTGTACACTTTTTACTGTAACATACTCCCTCGGTTGAGGCGAAGGTCTTACAACCCAACTTCCAGGCCTTGGGTGGCATGTTATTGCCCTTCTTCTTAATCACCAGGAATCCAGTTCGCCGCAACGTGGGGTCCTTGTACTATTTGATGCGCTTCTGAATCCCCGTTACGTACTCATTTGGCCATCGTTTTTGCACCAGTTGGTAACGTGACAAACTCGTCTCCTTCAAATAATCGTACAGTGGTTCTGCTACCGCCATCAGTTCCCTTCCGACTAGGAAGTGTCCTGGGATTAGAGCTTCATAGTCGAAGGGATCATCCGTCAACTGCACAAGCGGTCTCGAGTTCAATACATCTATTTGGATCAAAAAGTGTTCAACTCTTCATAGGTGAGGTAGCTTCATTTAGAGTCTTGCACAGATGGAATTTCATGCATTTGGCATTGGCTTAGGAGGATTGAAGCTCAATTTGATTCCTCTGGGCTGGCAGAACTCGCTCAGTTTGTCGGCCAGCACCTGAAACTGTAGCAGATTCAGTAGGTCGGAAAGTTTCATTCAAGTTCCATTGTCGGAGAAGAGCTCAAATAGATTTTCTAGTTAGCAAATCGAAGAAGCGCTGCCAGGAAATCATCGGTTGTCAAGGAGCTCACCAGCTCTAGATGATGGATTTGGTGAACATGCATATGAAAAGACACACGTACACCTTCACCTTAGCTCTCATTCGTCCAATTTTAACGAAGAATGGTTCTGCGAAATCAATTCCAGCCCTGGTGAAAGGTTGGGCAGCAGCTCGGTATACTACATTAATTTTTATGCCGTGGGCAGCAGTAACTCGGCAACTCGAAAGATCGCCCATATACTGCTGTACGTCTCTGGGGTTGGTGCGGAAGCAAACCACACATTTCCTCAGGATTCGGTAAATAGTTCACTTCGCGTTACTGGTTTACAGCTTTGTACATTTGTTTCAACTCTGGCTGAACTTCTAAGCGGTGCTCCGAAGACAAAAATCGCCGCATCTCATGATTCCGGGATTCTCCGAGCTCTCCAACATTATCGCGAAATGACAGCATTATCAAATAACGGCTTGCCTTGGTTCTACTGTGCGTCTTCTGGAAACTGAGTTCCCATTTATCGTCTGGCCTAGGCGACGCATCACCCCCAAGCTCGTCGATGATCCAAAATCGCCACAGCAATCATCGGTTTCCTCCGATATTCCAGCTTGGCATACCTTCACGGTTCCTATCACCGCAGTGTCGGACACCGGGTCCAGAAACAAACCATCCAAACTGACTCTCCTGCAGCAATGGAAGATTCGTGGCCAGTTTTATCTTACCTTCTTGCAACACTTCGAAAAACAGGACAACCTGGTTCATAGAAAATCGGATTCGCTAGTTGCACCGACTTGGGAATCGTCGCTCCGGAGTCCAGTAGCACACGACACTTATGCGCCACTCCGTTGGAATCATACACCATCACGATAGCTGTCGCCAAAAAAATCTGCTTCGGTTTGCATTGGCTCGATTGAAATTGTGCACTTTACTGCACTTAGTGGATGAGAGGAACTCATTGTCTGCTCTGCCGCAAGTGGCTGAAGGGTTTCACCTGCAATTGGCTTCTTTTCTTCCGGATGCATCAGTGCATGTTTCTTCGAGCAAGTTGGACACGTCTTACCGCTCTTGCAGGCTACCGTTCGATGTCCTCGTATCAGGCAGCTGGAGCATAATCCCAGCTACTTTGTTTGCGCATACCGCTCGTCAACATTCAATTTTTTGAACGCTCCACATGCATCGACCGAATGAGCACGTCTTACTGGTAACGGTAAATGGCTGGGTCTTCATCGGAACGATGTTACTCTTGATTGGCATGACATTTTGCTTACACCACTCCAGAACATGACAATCCTTTGAAGGAATGCAATCGTGTCCTTAAACACAACTTACCGTGTTTACAAGATGCCTCCTAGCTCTTCGGGTACTCGGATCTAACTTTGACGCGAGTAACGTGATAACGATGGCTTCAAACATCTTGTCCATCTTGAGCTTGTGGAGCTCCAAGGACTCCAAACGCTTCGTACAGTCGTCGATCAACATGCGCGATTCCACTAACGACTCCTTGGCCATCTGCTTCATGTTCAGCAATCTTATCATGTGACCATGAATCACCATCGAGAGTTTTTCGTAGCGTTCAACCAGAATTCTCCATGCACCGTCGTAGTTGTTGTCGTTGAGGGTCTGCTCATCGATTGCCCCAAGGGGTGGATCACTCCTGATGCATCGAAATATTTGCATGCATTCAAATGCATTTAAATGCACACTCGATAGATTTACAATTCATGGCTTGCTCAAACGTTTGATTGTTGTTTTTGTCGAAGTGTCAAACTCAGTTTTTGCATTAACTTTCGAAGAGTTGCGCTACCTCATCTAAAAACGGTCAACCCGGTACCAAAAGGGACTGGAAACATTATTCATTGAAGTGCCGGGTTCGATATTTAAATAACGGCTTAACAAAAAAAGCGTTAAATCTAAACGTGAATCACACCATTTCGACTGAGCTGACAACGAATGAAATTGAATCAACGCTGAGTCGACAAGCTTGTTGTAGTTCATGCTGGCGAACCGGTTCCGCATTCCGTTGCCGTTCCGCTATCATTGCGTTTGGGCCTTTAGGATGCTTGCGAAGTGCCTGCTTCATGATGGCCCGGTACTTTTCAATTGGTCGCATTGCCGGTGCGTTCGGAGGGTTGAGATGCTTCGGCACGAAATTGACCTCCTTAGCCTTGTTCCACTCCAACACTTCTTTTGTAATATACCAATCCAGTTGCCTGCGTAGTAGTGCAATATTGGCACAATTTTCTTTGTTTGCTGTGAGAACTAAACAACATTGCTTTTGTTTACTGTGAGAATCCAAATATAAAAGAATTGCTGAAAATCAACCACTTCCTTGTTGGCCTGCCGTTGGCCGAAAGCTCAATAACGTCAAACAAACATCGATTCGTTTTCATTCTGATCATCTTGTAGCCTCCGAAGAGGAAGTAGACGCTTTTGGAGGCATTCCTTTACACCTGCCTAATGATCGTTCCAGTTGTCATAAATGGGGTGCACCGCTTTTTTTAAGGCACTCCGTGCTCGCGGCCACTATTGTGCCGAAGAATCAGTTTATCTGTATCTTCCTTACCGATGCAGTTCTATTTTTAACTAATCTTTATTTACATCTGCTTTCACTCTCTTCTGCTCTTTTGCTCTCACACCGAGCAGGTAGGAGAGTGCTCTGCTGTTGGTCCAATCGATTTCCATAAGCCATAGTCCAATGCTCTTGCGGTGGTTCGTTTTGCCGTGTTTTTGAGTCGTTTGAGGCTAGCTGCCTGTGAAGTGGGTCAGTTTGTCTCAGTCACCATCTGATACTGACGGAGGATGGATGTGCTCCCCTAAGCACGGTCCTCCGTGCGGTGTCTTCTGGTGGCTGGACGGGTTATTTTTTTTTGGAGGGGCTGGGAATAGAATCCATGACCTTCCGCTTATGAAGCGAAAGCGTAACCTCAAGGCTACAGACCCCCCTAAGGGGTGCACCGCTTCCCACACGAGCAAATTGCTTGCCAATATAACATAAACTGGAGCAGGGATGGGAAAAGTACTGTAGCCAACATATACCACCTCTACATTTACATGTTTCCATGTTGACCATCAAAATCCAAAACAAACTTCGAGATAAACCAGCCTAGGGCTGAAAATCTCTTAAATAAAGACAATAATAATAATAATAATAATAACAAAACAAACCATGACCGTTCAAATCAAAAAAATGTCACGGCTCTTCAAAACTGTAATCTTTTTCTTCCCAACGTTTTTTCAAACCCGCATGCGAAATGACTCGAGCACAGTGGTGACACGATTTTTCCGATTTTCAGGGTTTCGTTTTTTTACTCGATAAAGGCAGCATGAAATTGAACTTGTTTATATGTATCGCAACGGAATGATTGTGCTCTTGCTGTTAGCGCTAATAGATTTCAATTAGTTGAAAACACAAGCGAAATATTAGCGATTGAATTATTTAACATTATTTTAAATCATTCACCTCGGGATGGCTTCCCGAAAACGATCATAGTGGAGAGACAAACACATTCAAGCAGTGTGTTAACCGTTGGCAGCGCAACGTGTGATGGTATTGATGCTGCTGCTGCTTTGTGGTTTGGTTGAATGGCAGAATCGATGAACTGTGCTAAATTGTGGTCACAGTTCCCAAGCCTGAACTGGAGCCTCGGAAGCTACCGGAAGTCTGCTTTTACATACGTCTCATTATCCATAACGAGGCAATCTTGTTTCGTCAACATCTGGGTGTAGAGCTTCCGTGCACGTGTTTTACCTACCGTATTCTGCCGTTCATCGCGATTAGGCGTCTTTTGGATTTTGTACGTACGTAACGTGAAGGACTACGTTTTTTTCGCATCTTGCACGAGTGTTTTGGATGGATTTCGCATCTTGCACGAAAGTTTTGGAAGGATTCAGTTTCTTCGCTACATCTTGAACTGAACTGTTGGGATTCTTGAAAGCTTTAACTACCCGTTTGTGATCCATAACACTATACGGAGATCCATTTTTTCCACTTTTTTTCTTTCCGATCGATGGTCAAACGTTCAAAGTTTTTTGGCCGTAAACTCAAGCGTTTGGTACTAAAATTTAGACATGGCTTTATGACTCCAAAGCTGCATTTTAAATTATTCTTTTTTTGCTGGGCGTGGGATTAAGGATTTTTTTCTTTTAGTTCTAACAAATTTTAAATACAACTTCAAAAAATTCCGTCG
The DNA here is from genome assembly GCF_002204515.2 of Aedes aegypti. Taxonomy (NCBI): domain Eukaryota; kingdom Metazoa; phylum Arthropoda; class Insecta; order Diptera; family Culicidae; genus Aedes; species Aedes aegypti. The sequence goes on from NW_018735371.1 coordinate 107,618, forward strand.
TCTAATAGTTTTTTTTTATTCGTATATGGTATAAGTGTATGCGTGTCATGCGTGTGTTCTTGGAGTGCAGTATTGAGTTAAAAATTGTTTCTTTGCGATACATTCTAATTCTTTCGTAACATCATTGTTCGTTTTAACACTATCATAAAATAGTTAAGTCGAGTCAAGTTGGGGAGGCTCTAAATTTACTTTTTTTCTGAACAATATTGGCACTCCCTTTTCCCAGTAGATAATTGTTTTGAGCTTCCATATATCTGTTTCGTTACAAACATCGATTAAGATTTTATACTTATATTCTCACATATTGAGAGATAAATTCGGCAAATGCTCAACGGTAAAAGTTATCCATGTTCTATATAGATTATTATTTATGCCATCCAGTGAATACTATGTCTGCTTCATTTCTAGAATACTGATCAATGCTCGCAAAATGATGTATTAAGAAAGAACTGCATATTTGTATAGTTTATAAAATAAATATAAAATGAAGTTTTCTTGTAGAATCACAAAACAGCAGCTCATGTCATTTAAAAATGGGGTTTTCAATACCGAAAAATGCGTCGCGCTTCGTTCTCTTACAACCTCTATAATGCGATATTCTTTCAGTCATTTTAACGTCTTTGTTCGCCATTTGTAAAAAATATAGCTTTTAATAAGTGACAAAAAATAAATAAAAAATTTATTTGGAATAAATTTCTACTCTATATGACTTTCGCTTATCCCTTCGCCGATAATAGTGCTAGTGCAAATAACGTAGGCGTGAAAACTCATACAAAAATCACTATTGAATTGTATCTGTGTTTTGTCTTTTAATTATAGAATAGTTACCGTATAGCAATAACCTCATCACCGACCACAATCGTGAGCTGCCATTGCTATAGCCACAGGAATTCGGGAGATTTCGATTGCGCGATAGATTTAAACGGCGTCCGTTGGGCTCTGGAACTCCGACAGGGCGTGCACCGGATTCTGGGCCTTTTTCTGGGATGCTCGTCGAACCTTGGCACGGACCTCTTCGGGCTTTTCCGGGCGAACGAGAGGTTTCTTCTCCGGGGCCTTCATCTTCCAGACCACGATCGGAGACTGCGAATGGGGAATAAGTGGGAATAGAGGGATATGAGGATGCGTTGTACGAAACGACCGATTGCCAGTTTGAAATAAAGTTGGAGAATAAAATTGTTATGAATGACGATTATAATATGAGTGGAAAGATACTGAGCCGACTAGTGATCTTCAACTAGCGGTGATGCAAGCGTGTATGATTCGGTGTAAGTCAAGTACCTACTATTTACAAACTTACCTTAGAATTATCTTCCATAATTCATATTTCATAACCGAACTTACCGCAGTTGATTTATAAGACTTTTTCGATGTCTTAACAACCTTTTCAGCTTTCACAGACTGGAGTGGACTTCAAGATTTCCAATACCCTCAAAAACCAATTTCTTGGAGAAACCGCCACGAATGATGAAGGCGACAATGGGTCAAGTGTAATCGGAGTAGCAAGGTCTCTGTCTCGAGTTTTCAGAATTTCGCAGATCGAAACGGCAAGGTGACGGGTTTTAAGCTCGTATATGGGAATGGGAGTTTAAAGCTGTACCTTTACTACCATGTGCAGCGTAGTTGTCTCATTAGAATAGAAGCAGCAGCACTATGATGAACACGTGAATGGCACAGAGGCGGAACACCAACACAGTGAGACGTGCCAACTCGCCAAAGCCAGAAGGGTGCGATGGTCGGGCACGTCGAATAACAATCTCGCTAAAATGGCGTGCAACTCGAATCCGCTACAGGAAGAAAAAGGGCGCAAAGAGCTAGGTTGTGTGAACAAATAGGATCTTGGAAGTGTGGGTCGAACGAGAAACTGGAGGCAAGCAGCCATGGACAGAGTTTTTTGGCGTGACATAGTGGCGCAAGTCATGCCTTGAAGGACGTAGCTCCATCAAAAGTAAGTAAGCAATCATGAGAAAAAGAAAGCGTTGAGAAACTGAAGTAACATTGTCGTAATTTTTAAACGATATTTCACTGAATATTTGCAACATAGATATTGTTGAAGCACTTCGGTTGCACTGGAGTTGATGGTAACGTGAACCAATCAAAAGTCAGTTATGTTTGTAAGAAATGCCTGGTCAAGCAGGGACCTACAGCCAGAGGTGTCCTTCAAATTTCCGGCGAAGGCTCTCCGAATCGCCGAAGAGTATAACTGCCATTGTCCGTGCAAAGGTGTTAGAGGAAGAGTTGGAGCTCAACGCAGCAGCAAAAGAGCAACGGCTTCAATAAGAAGCATTGCAGTAGCAGAAGGACATGAGAAGAGATCGACTAACCGAAGAGGAACGCCTTACTTTACCTTGCCAGTCAGGCTAAGGCCATGTTTTTTTTATTTGTAGTAGGGTACAGGAAGACTTTTTTGCCTGGCCTGTTGTGGGTTGGCACGGTGTGGGACTCACGTTAAGCGTGCTTAACCACTAGAAAACTTTCCCTACTGCGCCTCGATCTTCCCCAGAATTACATCACGCAACTTCCTCGTGGAAGGGCTGTGCTCATGCATTTCGTCAGTCTCAGCATCTACCTATTCTGCTGGTTCGCCGTTGGAGCTTAATGTCATCAAAAACGCTGCTCACGACATTTCTACGGTGTCTCTGCAACTACTCATTTTGCCCAACTGTCATTTGAAGATTGGGTAAGGGCAGCTTTCTATACGAAAACGCATACTTACCTTGAGCTGGCCTCGCGTCAGAGCCCTGTTGAAATTCTACTGGACGCTCATGTGCATTTCGTTGCTCTACGACGACGACGTTCTCCGCTGCTGCTTTTCGAGCTCTCCTGGTTGACCAGTTGAATGTCGAGGTCGGTTCAATGATTCCGGTTCACTGGCGCCCCGACGATCCAGAACTGGTTTGCGACGATCGATGCTACTCGGCCTAGTCCCCGACGGTGGAGCTAGCCTACTCCGGCTACCAGCTTCTTCATGCTTCGATACTGGCCGGTGGAGTATGGAAGATGGCTTCTAGTTTACTGGCACTTCGACAACTCAAGCCTACGTACTACTCAGAGTAGTTCCCAGTGGTGGATCTATGCTGCCCCGATAAAGATTTCCCCGGCGGCGGAAGATCTCCCGAACCGATGCTATCCGGGCAGTCGCCGAGGTCGATCCTGCGATTCCGGTGAAGGGAAACTACTCTAACTGGACTTTGATCGGCCAAATGCCAGGATCTCGCCAGTTATCGTAAGAACGATGTCGTCTGCGAACCCGACGATCTCAAGTCGATTCAGCAGTGTCAAGGTTAGTACTCCATCGTACATCATATTCCATAGTGTTGGCCGAAGTATGGATCCTTGTGGAACTACCGCCGTTTCCTTCGTTGACCTTCTACAGAAGTTTACCAAGAGTATCCAGCAAGCATATTGGTCTATATGCAGCAGGATCTCCTGGCAACTTTCCCGGTTTTGGCAGCAATACAGCTTCTGCACCTTCCATCTGTCTGGGAAGCAGCTTTCTACCACATTTCTGCAACGCTGTCCTAAATATACCTATCTGGGAAAGGCAAGATTGCAGTCCTTAGCGCTACGTTAAGGATACCATCTGGACCAGGAGTTGTGTTCAGTTTCAATCCTTTCGCAACCGTTATCAGTTCGGCGTTGGAAACTTGGATGTCGGCATTTTTTCACCTACGTCAGCATTTGGTGTGGGCGGCCACGCGGTGGGAGCATGCGTAGGACAGGGATTATCAACTTCAGTTTGTCGGGGCACATTTCAGCTGGTGATCTTCATTAGCAATACTCAATATGCGTCAACTTTTCGGCACAACTCCGTGTAGCAGTTCCATTTACTCGTCGCTATCTCTCGTTTGAACGCGGCTCTGGCCAGCCGGTAGGTCACCTTACGCTCTTCCATGTTGGCTTCCGATCTAGCTCTCTGCACGCGTCGTCTGGCTCATAAGCAGGCTGCACGGAGGGTGAGTCTGTCGTTCTACCAATATGCAGGACGCCGCTGATTCCTTGGCTCCAATTTTCTCGGTATAATTGCGTCACAACCTAAAGCCTCGGTTGCTTCTGCTGTACGTAAGAGACGTCTCCATTAGACTCGGTCCATGGCTGCCCGTAGCCAGCCACGCATTCTAAATGAGATCGTCCTCAATTTGATCGAGCCATTTTGCTCGCTGCGCATCACGTCGTTTGTGTCAGGTCGGATTGCTTTCGAGAACCATTTTCACCGGGTGGTCCAACATTCTAGTGACATGCCCGGCCCACCGCAACCTTCCAACCTCCCATTCAAGAACACCAAGAAGGGCGCGTTGATTCTCTGCACGTAGGGTCCATGTTTCGTGCACATAGAGGAGTACCGATCTAATCAGCGTCTTGTAGATGATTCATTTCGTGCGATGGCAAACTTTGCTCGATCGAAGAGTTTTGCGAAGTCCAAAGTAGGCACGATTTCCAGAAACGATGCGTTTCTGAATTTCTCTGCCGGTTTCGCTGTCGGCGGTCACCAGTGAGCCCAAGTGCACAAATTCTTCAACAACCTCGATTTTACCACCGTCAATATGAACTCGAGATGGGGGCGTGCTGTGTCCTCTCTTGAATCTGTCGTCTTCGACACATTGCATTGATGCTTAGACCCCTTCACTTAGCTTCAGCCCTTAGTCGGATGTTATCAATGTCATTGGCGAAACCAAGCAGCTGAACGGATTTTCTGAAGATCGTGCCACTCGTGTCTATCCCCGCTCTTCTCATAACACCATCTAACACAATGTTGAAGGGTAAACACGAAAGGCCATACCTTGCCGTAACCCACTGCGAGGTTCAAAGGGACTCGAGAGTGTCCCTGATACTTGGATTTGTATGCACCTCACTCGCTCCATCGTCGCCTTGATCAATCTTATCAGTTTGTTCGTGAAACCTTATTCGATAATACGAAGAGGAACGCCGGCTGAAGCAAAAAGGGCGAATAGCGGAAGATGCGCAAACGGAAATGCAGGAATCCTAATTGCAGTTGAAGCGAAAAAGATCCGAAAGGACGCTCGAATAACGACAGGCCTTCTTCCGAGAGGAGGCTTTGACGAGTAGTAGAAGCAGGGTGCGATCTAAAGGAGTAACAAGTGGCTGACTTTTCGGAATTGTGTTGGATGGTCTAGACTAACTATGGAGTGCAACAACGATCCACTAGAAGATGCCGTAGATTCAGTATTCGAATTCCCTGATATCAGAGCGCATAAAGTCGTATTTGTCCTTTCCCTATCAACTTTAACTCGCAAGTTTACAATACGTGGACCTTGTGTTGGCTCGACGGTAGACCAGAATTTCTCGTTTAATCTCTGCAGTTGGAGAAAATACCAGGTACCTACCACGTCTCGATCATTTCAAAGCAAAAAGCGAGCTAAATCATTTTTCAAGGTTGGCATTGCAACTTGATTGAGCAATCCACTAAAACAAAAATTTGCAGGCAAATCTCGACACGTCCAGCAAAGTACCTGTTCTCAGTTGAATCTGTGCAACATGTGCAAGCTACAGTCGGTGCTTGGCATGAAATGGGTTCCATACGAGGACGTCTTCGCGTACACATTCGGGATGAGAGAAGCTCAGCAAGCTATACTCGTCAAAGGTCACATCACTAATAAGCGCGAGATCGTCAGGATTGTGATGAGCTTGTTCGACCTGCTTCTAGTACACGGTAAGATACTGCTACAAGACGTATGGGCTAAAGAGTGTGATCAACATATGTCGTAGGACATCAATGAACAACTCGATCGGCGGAATTGGGAGTCGGTCTGAAGGAATGTCTGCCGAAGAAATTTGGAGTAGCAGACCTAATATTAGTGACTTCGTAACAATGGCTTTAGGATCATATGGAAGGAAGAATGTGACAAGCCTTGGTACAAATATCAAAGAGGGTTCATCCGAAAAGCAACTGTAAACTAGCCGTTATGAACCTCTTTCTGATATTCTGAAAGTTCCGAATTAGATTTTTGGAAGATTTTGCCTAAATTTAAATATTCATTCGATTACTGGTTGACGACTGACTCGTACATATTCAATGTTGTGCCTAACATAGTTATATCTGAGAGAAACTCGGTAAACATACGAAAAGCAGATTTTTTTTTATATGATTTTGTGATATAGTCTGCCAAGGAAGCCTAGAATCATGGAGATGAACTCTTATCGGGACGTGCCTGTCAATGACGTGTACCATCCAAGACCAAGACATATTCCTAGTTAAGACTGGTCAACAATTGGCAAGGACTATCGACGGAAATGATCAATAAAGGGTGCTGTGGGACATCCTCAACTAGTGGACAAGGTGCCACTGAGATCAAGGACGCTCATCATCAAGCAAAGATCCAAGCTACATCCGTTCTCATTGACTACGTGATTTATTTAGGAAAGCATAACGGCACTACAGCTGTACGAAGCTTTTGGAGACCATATGGAGGACCTTATCGATCTGAGAAGCAACGAAAATCGATTGACAGTGAGTATCGAAGATAGCGTTGTCCCGAGGTAGATCGGGTGCGATGTAGAGCGCATAGAGGAACAGTTTTCGACCGCGGAGATCAACAGCTATTCAAACTTGTTCTAGACATTTCCAGGGGTCGTATTCGACGTACCTCGCCCACTCCCAATAGCTAGCCGCAATTTATCAGCCTAGAATGGTTGTCGAAGCATACACTTACACCGAATCAACATTTCCAACCGTATGAATTTTGAAAACGAAAGAAATAAGCTAACGAAATGAGAATACAGTGTTTCATGAGTTCAAGCCAAACTTTTCAATCCGACGTATCTGCAAAAATAAACAAATCGAGATTTGCTTTGCATGGGCTTGACAAACGCATAATCTACCTATTGTGTCTTTAAAAGTATTCCTACATCCAATTTTTGATTTTTAGAAATAAATTAAAATTATGCCCTATGTGCACTTTACTCAGTGTTTTTAATTTGGCTACATACACCCTTCGTTTGCAAAGCGACTCAACTGTCAACATTTTTCATGCTAGCACATACACCGTACATATGCTCATAGTAAAGCGACCTATATGTAGAATCAAAACATAAAATTTCGAACACCAGATACGTCATACTGTTTCCAAATCACTAAACATGTTGGAAATCGAGAGAATTGGATTTCCACAGTTGAGCGAACTGACGGGTCGGCAAACTGATGTAGAACATCATCAGTATTCGGTTTAAGACAATATTTCTCACCAAATTTCGCACAAGAACTGTTCTCCTCCTGCTTTTGTTATTTACGGCTCCGTCCGGTGCTCCTCTTAGTCGAGTTGAAATTGGAAACATTCGGAAACTAATATTCGTTGTCGTTGAAAGTTGAAACTGACGAATTGACTAAGTTTAATAAGTTTTATGGGAATTTGCAAACCGGTGTATGTGCAACTTCAAAACAATACTGATGTATATGACGTGACGGATGTGCAAAACGAACTGTCAAACCGACGCATCAAGCAAGGTGTATGTATCAATCAAGGTATGGTATCGACGAATCATCCATGGTGTATGTGAGCAGCACAAAGCAAAAGGGTTTATTCTCTAATTTTACCTGTTTTTCAATTAAATTCAAAACAAATCGGATTTGTTTAATAGTGGTTAGAAACAGTGTTCTTTTTTTCAACTTATAGTACACATCGCAATAGAAAAAATGCAAAACATTTTAAACAGGATTTAAAATGCTTTACAATATTTTGCATCGCATTTTTCTCGAAACCATCCGAGTGTTAGATACGCCGATTTGAAAAATCATGCTTGAGTTGTTACTTTCATCTACTGCTACGTTTGGGTTAGAATGTGGGTTGTTGCTGTCTGTTCGGTGTCGTGTTTGTGAAAATCAACTCAGGAGAATGCTTTTTAAGATATATACATCCAGATTTTGGAGAAAAAGACATGTAGGTTAGGAAAGAGGCGAATGTACAGACGAATAATCTTGGCAACACCGAGAGAGAGAGAACAACTTACGTAATTCTGAACAGGGTGCAACGTTCCCGTTAGTTACAGAAGTGGGGAATAGAGAAAGAGGTTAGTTGATTAGACAATTGGTTCCGATTGCAAATACCATTTGGGAATCCGAGGTGGAAATCGGGGGGTAGAAAAGAGGACAGCGAACTCCCTCGCCGACACTTACCGAAACGGTTCCCTGGCGAGTATATTTGGTAGACGCAACGTAGGAGTATTTTACCGTGTAGACCACGGCGTTCATCAGATTCTTAGCCGCCTGAATGAGCGAAGTGGCACTGTCCAGCTGCAAAGGTAAAGGAAAACGCAAACGTCAACGGTAGATTATATCGCTCAACTAAAGAAAATGGAACAAATTTTACAATTACCCCTGATACAATCAGCTCACCGCTGATGTTCTGTACGTCAGCCTTGACCTTGGAGGTGATTTGTATCTGATGGCAGTAGAGCGCGATGCGTTGAAGGTACGCCAGGAGATCCTTTTTGGTGGAACTTTCCGGACACTGATCGGCGATCTCCCGCGTCAACTTGTCCAGCTTGGTGCCCGCTTCGGAGATCTTTTTGGCAGCGTTGATCACGTCCATGGTGGTCTTCAGAGGACCACGACCGCTGTAAAGAGTGACGATTGAAAAATGCTAACAACTATCAAAGTAGCAGAGAAACAAACCGTGTGAAGTCCGTCATCTCCATCATGATCATACACATGTGCTTGGCCAGGTAGATGATATCGTTTCCGGTATCGTCCCACTTGGCCACCTCCGAATCGAACGTCAGCTTTTCGCGACGGAACAGCTCTACCTGTTGCATGATCTTCTGCTTGTCCTCTTCGTTCATCTTACGCATAGCTTCCTATAATTGTCAATGGTACTGTTTGCTGATGTGTGTTACCGGTAAGATTTCGATAACAACTTACCCTAGCTGTGGTAATTCCGCTGATGTCCGGGTACTCATCTATGGTTTGATCACCCGTGTGTGCGCTCGCTAAACACAAAGGAAGGTTCATTTGTCATTACAAATTCATTACCATAGATTGTGATAAGTAATAGACTAGGACCCTGTACCAAATACCAATTAGTCAAACGTATAACTATAATGCTACAACTCTAACCCTACTCGCATAGAACATAGAAAACACGCAATCCTTACATCTACTTCTGGTTTCTACGGTCATGTCTTCGACGGGTTCGAACTCGGTATCGGTGTCCAGCTCGTCGGAGCTCTGAAGGATTATGTTGATGGCGATTTGATGATTTGATTTTGGGATGTGACGGGACAAATGATACAGAAAACAATACGCACAGAAACGAACAGGTATGGAAAGAAAAAGAATGCAGATAGTTTAAATTATTGTAAAGGTACAAAACACACAGCTGGAAGGTTGCGATGGGTTACTACAAAAACTTATGACACGAATTTGTACACTTTTCGAATTACAGTATGGCCGTTGAAAATGCGAAAATGGTACGAACTTGAGTTTAGCACACACAAGCGTTATTTAACATGATATTTCGATTTTTACATTTTTATGGGCCATACATAGGAGTTGGAAGGACGATGTGACTAATAGGATATCATTAGCATTAACTAGATGGCAAGACACACAAACATTGAAACAGAGATGGTCATACTCAAGGGCCTAGTCACAGCTTAAGACCGCCCGTGAGGCTTACATTTGCTTCTAGTTTCCAGTGTGTACTGCTCGTCTTCAATATCTTCCGGATCGAGATCTTCTTCGTCCTTGGAGGCGATGTGGCAAGGGAGAAATTCGTGTTATTTCGTGATTTTGAGATCATTGATTCAACCCATAAAATCAAAGCCAGCAATATCAAGCTTCGTCCATTTCACCCCAAAACTTACCCTGTTCATGAGCACGGCTCGGCGGATCTCCCGCACTCCATCGTACACCAACCGGCTGGCATCGATGAAATCGTTCTCGTCCACGTCTTTGGGAGAATTGGACGACAACGCATCGACTGCCACGTCCACCCGCTGGGCAAACTTGGACATGACCTGATCCCGCAGGACCTTGACCGCTTCCAGCACGCGTTTGGTGTAGATGCACGGTTCGTAGTTGTCCATTTCCGCTTCGACGACGTTGCAAACGCGTGCCGACCGCCCTTGGATGGCACCGGCCGTGTTCCGCAGATCCAAAGCATCGCCTTCCTGCAGTGCCAGCACGCACTTGTTCACGTCCTCCAGAATGTGATTCTCCGATACGGCCAAGAAGTCATCGATCGTCGTAATGTCATCGACCGCTTCCGTCAGAATACGAACCTGATTCTCCCAGGCCTGACGGTAGGCTTCCATGTTCTCCTGAGCCACCTTTGAGTTTGGCCTGGCGCACAGAATCAGCGCAGCGTTGATCACCTGTGGACACAGAGTTTCAATCTGAGCCGCAGCATAACGGACCATCTTAACGCCGTCCTCATTGTTGGACATGCTGCACACCAAGTTGGCCACCTCGACCAACTTTTCCGCATGTTTGGTGAACGTTTCAGCACGCTCGTGCACCTTCTTCTCGTTTCCGGAGCGGGCCGCATCAATCAGATCCAACAAGGGCATGTTCGTCTCCAGGAAAGAATCCGAAACGTGGTCCACGACGGCCTTCCGCAACTGGCGTCGTAGATCCTTCGTCTTGCGATACATCTGACCGATTGCACGCTCTAGTTCCGGGGTGCGTTCCTTCGTTCCCATCTGGAAGTTTAACGAAATTTATCATTCTTTTTGTTCGGATTATCCATTACGACCATTATTCAGATCTATTGTGGCATTACCCGTATTCTTAGTGTACAGTGTATGTTGCATTACTTCATTTCTATGATAATGAAGTAATGATTTCTGTACAGTTCTTGTTCAGAGATCGTCAAAGATTGATGAAAAATCGAATGTGATGAAAAGGTCCCGCTATGTACACCTCAAGGAAGACACGCCTCTTATCAAACACAATCGAGTTTGAGTAACTAAATCGGTGGTACTGATATTCGACCATGCTACGGAACTCTAGTCCTATCCCTGTTTAACTTTTAGGCTAATCGCCGAAAACTACAAAAATGGACTATGTAGTCGAAAAACCGTATCATGCTAGAATGTTTATTTAGTAGTCAGCATTCATGTGAATTACAGTATCTAACAGTCCTTCTTAAGTCGATACTCATGATTGTTGCCCTGGTTTCAAGTGTAGTCTCATAGATAGTAAACTCCGAGTCTTTAGCCCTTTAGCCATCTGCTAGGTAAAATAGATTCAATTTCAAAAACTGTTGCCAGTAACAGCTTCATACCGTGAATCCTTGAATTACCAAAACATAACACCTCAGCTCGACACACAAGATGAGACTAGTGTTCAGATTTGTAGATCTTACCCCGTAAGGCATCATGAAAAGCGAGTTTACCCCGTTTGGCATACCGTGCTGCATCGAATTGCCGGACGCTTCGAAAGCCGGACACTGGCCTTTTTCATGGTGTTTATGGACCTTATTCCGATTCCATAAATAAGATGTCTTCTACATTTTTCATGCTTTAAAGTTGTCAGAAAAATATTTTTTTGGTGATTTAAGGCCGGTGTCCGGGATTCGAAGCATCCGGACACTTCGAATTAACACGGTAATAGCTGTTTGACATACTGCCATTTGGCATAACAGTCGTTTAACATGATCGCCATTTGACATAATATCCATTCGGCATAATTTTGAAACACATTAAATTTGATCTAATTCCTCCCATTAAACAAAAAGGTGTTGATAAACTGCTCACGATCGATTCGTTGTCAGTTAATGATAGGACATACCTCTAATCTTCATTTTCAAGGAAGCCAATATCAAACCAAGTTTTTTTTTTTTTTTTTTGAATTGCCTTATACATCACTTCCAGGGCCATCATGTCCATCCCAGACAACTCGAAGCACATTTTAAACAAAAATACAGTCGACTCTCCACATCTCGATGTTCTACATCTCGATATCTCTCCCTATGTCGATGATTGCTTCGGTCCCTTCATTCTGCATACGATTTCTCTCTCCATATCTCGATATCCTCCTTATCTCGATATCTCCATATCTCGATATGTTCCTGTTGATTTCATGTTCCCAATTTTCTCTCCATATGTCGATATGAACATAATCAAAGGTTACTAGACCAGATTTAGGAGGTTCAGAACAATTTGAAAACTCGAAATGAAGTTTGTTTGTTTATTATTTTCCTAGTAACGGAATGATTTTCAATCTAGTGTTCATTAAATTAATCTTCTTTGTCTCGATCTCTCCCTATCTCGATGGTCCCTTTGATATCGAGATGTGGAGAGGCGACTGTATGTCCAACACCAAAGATATGCAATTTCCTTTAAAAAAATAGAGCGAACATGATATATGACGCATTTTATGGTCCCGGATATTGATGTACACCACTACAGTATCTTTCTTTTCAAATTATGCCAAACAACTCACAAACGGCATTATCCCAAACGGAATATATGATTAGGTTCTAGGTTGGTTGGTTTGACTTTATTAACGAGATTTTTCTCCTTCCAGAAGCAAGTTTTTACTAACAACTGTAAAATCAAGCCTCGATTGACAGAATACTTCCAATAGATGCAACCTCCCAACTCGTAACCTCCCTTTTTACCTGTTCTACAAATCTAAAATTGGCTAATTAGGCAAATTTAGATTATGAAGCACAAAGTAAATGATTGGTATCAGTGTCTGCATATTTCAATATACAGTCAACAACGCCGATCCTCAGTAGGCTCCGTCATCGTTGAATTCTTCTTTGTGTGAATGTTTGTTTGACAATACATGCACGAATCTGGTAGAACGTGCATTCAGTTTTCAATTACTTTTGCTACACTAATTCTCATCCAATACTGACATTCAAATTCAATTTCCCTAGTGAAAAAAATCATTTCCGTCAGAATACCCCACAAAACATCCGCAAATTGCAAAAGTTGTATTTTTTATTAAAAGACAATCATGATTCATCAACTGGAGGCATCACATTGCCGTTTTCTTACACCAGTAATATAAAATTCATTTGTAATTTTTTATATTCAATTTTCAATTTCAGTGCCTCTAGGTGAAACTGAATTTTGAAATGACACCAACAGTAGGTGAAACTGAATGTGTGTGTGTGTTGCACCCACTCTCTTTCTCGTCGCATTCGCGCTCGAAGTCAGATTGGCTTCTTGCTAGCGGAGTTTGTTTTTGTTCGTTTTCGCACTGATCGGGTATCATTCGGCTGAATTTTTACGACACTGATTGGTATATTCCTTTCTAACAAAGCTCTACTTATAAGATACCAATTTGTTCTTGAAAGTCTATGATTTGTAATCGTGGAACAGGTAGATTTAAGGTTAGGGAATCGCCACTGCATAATATAAATTCATCATGAAAAGATGTCACCGGTTTAGTTGGGTAGTTTTTGGAACACATCATGTAAACTATTGATTGCTTGATTAGTTCAAGTGTTCAGAAACGAAAACATGATCTTTATAATCAAGAATATTAACAAGCCTAAACATTAAGTAAAATTAAAAACGAAATTACAGAGCAGGCATACGAAACAGCTTTAAATTACGAATTCAAGTCAATAGAGAAAATCCCCTGGAAATTCGAAGTTCATCATCTCTGAAGAAAAAAAATATGACATAATTAGCATCAATGGCAAACCTTATCGTCAATATTCATAATAGCTGTTTCATATGCCAAAAGTTTCTTTCTTTAGGAGTTTATCTAGTGTTTCTTAGATTCCTAAGGAATCCTTCGAAGATACCTTCAAAAATTCAAAATGGAATGTTTCAGAGAGCAACCTCTGAAATAACCTCAGAAATTCCAACAGGAATTTCCCTACAGATTATTTTAAAATTTTCTCGAGAAAGTACTAAATCCTTCAGTTCTTCCAAGTTTCCCGTTTAGAACATCTTCAAGAAGTCTAACGGTAATTTCTACCGGAGATGCTTCTGGAGATTTTTTTTTAGGATTCCCTCCAAAATTGTCGTTTTTTATATAAGGGGTGTGTTGAAAAGGATAGAGGATTCAAATGAGTTGGAAATGAGAGAAACATAGGAGGCTTTGAAAATAGAAAAGTGTCATGATTTTGATGATTTAAATCAGTCTTTCAACGAACCTTAAGAAGCACAGAAGCAAAATATCAATAGCTTGGATTCCTCCGGTCACAACAATGGCGCATTCAAGTCTCCCATAAACCGAAGTGAATTCTTGAGATGTAGATATGAAGTGTTGAAAAATCTAAGGAATCACGAAAATGCAAATCAGAGAATATAACGGTATATGCAATTCAATCATATTTTGATTTTACAGGACCTGATTGCGTCAAAGTAAATGATGGGCTCTGATTGAGAAGGCAGAGCGCCAATGAGCTCCGATAGTTAAGGCGGAGTTTCATAAAAAAAACTGGGCTCTGATAGGGAAGGCAGAGGACCCTGCAGATATTGATCTTCGATTGAGAAGGCGAAGCATCTTATTGAAAATGGTCTCTGATAGAGAAGGCAGAGTAACCAAATAGAAAAAAAAATGATTGAGTTATTTTGCAAACCTCTGTTGCTGAGAACAGAAATCTTATTGAACAAAAACTGTGTAGTACCGAACCGATAGTATCTTATACAAAAAAACGAAGAGAATGATTAAATCGGAATTGAGTAGCTTGATAACTAATTTATAGAATATTGCTCGGTATGTCAACTGTTGTGTACGTCTAACAGCTTGAAACACTATTTGACAGAGTTGTTTGAATTAGATTCATAGATTCATTTACACCTTTAGCTGTTTGTTAAAATACGAGCGGAACAAGTTACAAGATTTGGAATAATTAGTTTATTCGTAGTCAAATCACGTGATACTGTTGGTGTTTTACTCATGCTCTTCGGCAAAATTATTATTCGTCTATAAAGAAAAGCATTTGGTAAAAATGATTAAATTGATGCTCGAAAATCGTGGCTTTCGTGGCTAAGCTTACAGTCTCAATAACATGGAATGAAATACAAATGTGCAGTATCTTTTCTTTTACAAAGCATTATGAAAAAATATTGACATTGGAAAATGCATGGCAGTCTTTGATAAATAAAAGGGAAATGAAGTTCATTGCAATCTTTCAATGGCATGAAGGAAAACAAATTCAAATATGTACAATTTGTATGCAATATAAATATGCAAATTATTCAATATAAAAAGGGCTTGATTGATTAATGTCACATCGCTCTGAGGAATGAAAATTGTGCATATCAGAGTTCTAGTACGATTGTCAATCCTAACTAAATAATCATCTAATGTTATTCAATGTGTTGTAAAATTAAATTGAAGTTGTACTGTAATTAAATGCTGTTTAAAAATATAGTGTAAGGCTTTGGTTCGATAATACAAATATGAATATTATTATTAGCTAACGACTGTTTGATCGGCACATTTATGTTGCGCAATAGTCTTTTTCATAAATCCTGTTATGTCAGCATAAGATATATTTGCTGATAAAAAAAACTATTCTGAATATTCAAGGGCACCACATCAGCATACGAGCTTAAAACGTATTTTTTTGAGTGAATCCCATGGGAATCTGAAGGAATATGTATCACGGTGAATATAGTTGAACAGTTAGGCTTGCTGACTGATTTAGTACGACTTATCAGAAAAATGGTTTGGATTAAACTTTCTTGTAGACAAACGATTACAAGTAAAGTTGTTGTGCCTTTTAAAAATAGTGATTTTATTAAATGAGCTTATATAATCAACCATCACTGTAAACGGGATGGATTTATAGTAATCAGTGTTATCACATCAGGATGCTATTGCGCTGTTTAATGTGGCAATGGTTTAGAGTTTCGACAAAAATCTATTGCAATGAGAGGAATTTATTGCAAAAACAACATGGTAATAACACTGGATTAATTTAATTGACATGATGACTTCTGCAATGGTTATCTTGATGTTGAAATAAAGAAATATTTACGAATTACTGCATTGACACACTATCATTACAAAAATTAGTTGTTGTGGAAATAACATTCTATTGGGGTACTAGATTGAATGCCGCTGGTCAAACACGAAAACAATTTTGAACACACATCTCAGAGTTGATAGCAAATCTTTGGCCATACTTTGATAGTTGGTGAATGAAATGAGGTGAATGGTGTATAAAAGTATGTAATAAATATGTCAATCTCTCCGAAATTCTTTACGAATAAATTGAATAATGCAAGTTAAGAAAAAGAATAATAATTAAACCCAATCAACTGGCAGACGGGGACATTAAATAAATCTTAAAATAACTTAGACAATTACTGGAAACGATGATTGTGATTTAGCAAACGAGCTCTTTAAAAAATCTTAGTTGAGAAATTTTATAAGAAATCAAATTTAATTCCATGTACTTAGTAGGAAAGAGTTCCAAAATAACACGGTACTAATTCAAGATGAGCATATTTGATTTTTAAATCACCTACATACATTGAAATACTTATTTTGATGATTAATTACCCTTATCATAAGAAACATGACATCGTAATTTTTGACAACTAATGTCGTTGTCAATGACTGCTGTGAAAGAAATAGTCTGTTAATTACAAAAATTAGAAAAGGGATAAAAACAAATATATATCATTCGATACCTGATTTAGTGTAGAGGTTTCTTGATAAGATCATGAGGAACCGAATAGTACTGAACCGTTTTGTAACAGGGCTGTATTGCTAATGTTTTGAAAATTTCCCGTCCTGCGAAGTTTTTTGTTCAGCCGCAAATCGGAAAGTTATTTTTAAAATTGCAATAGCAAAGAATTTGTTTATCACAATTGAAAACGTATAAGGTACCGCGGGGCAAGTGGGTAAATGGGGTAAGTGAAAACAATTGATATATTTTACTGAATATGTGAATTAACGTTTTAAACTCATGCGTAAACCTTTGAGGTCATTGAGAACATTACGATAGGTAAGAGATTTCTGAGATTTTTCAGCCATTATTGCATAATAGTGTGAAAAATTGTTAACCTGTCAACTGTTACTCCGTAGCAAGTTGGCGGCGTACAATCTTATTTTAATATTTTCAGTGGAAAAAAGTTGCGGAAAATAATTTCCTGTGCCACTTCTTAGTTGTCCTCTGTGACAGTTTCAAACTGCAATAAAAAAAGTTTTAGAATTAATTCGACGAAGATCTAAAAATAACTAAATTTAAACACCGTCAATTTTCTTATCAGGTGGGGTAAGTGAAAAGTTTATCATTATAGATTGAATTTGTGCTTTCTCTTTAAGTAGCCATAAGTAAACATGGTTCGCAATTATCATAGAAAAACATAACGTGCTGATAATTCAAGAAACACTATACTCAAGCGTTAAAAGCTATTAGAAATCATGGAAATTCTCTAAAAGATGTTGCCTAACATTACAATATTAATATGTCAACTTCGGGCAGCCAATTAAAAGGAAGACGTTGACTGAAAAGTTGCAATATTAGAGAACACACAGAAATCTCGTGAAATGTCTATGTAAAGCTAGTTCAAAACATAAAAATGGGTCTATCCACATAAAAAAGACCCTAAATACGTTATTGAAGGATTCCGTTTGATTTCTCCCGAAGAGTTATCCGACGTCATATCCGACTTTCTCAAAAACAAATAACGAGCGGTGGAAATTCTACAGAGCAGAAATGCTGTCCTATAATGTAAGAACTAACATTGGAAATGTTACAGTTATAATGTTGTCGAATCATTTCAACTAACATAACTGAACAGAAGAAAATTCAAGTGAAAAGAATAACATTTTCTTTGTTTACATGTTACTCATGTTATTGTTCATTGGGAAGCCTTAACAAGTGTTAAAGCTAATAGAAATCGTGAATATAACTGTTTGTTTTTGAATTTATTGTTCAAAACGGTAAACTTTTCACTTGCCCCACTTTTGGGGCAAGTGAAAAGTAAGAAGACATTTTTCAAAAAAAAATTCTGTATTTTTTTCTTCAATTTTTCAAAAAAATCAATTTCAGCATGCTGCTTATAT
The DNA here is from genome assembly GCF_002204515.2 of Aedes aegypti. NCBI lineage: Eukaryota > Metazoa > Arthropoda > Insecta > Diptera > Culicidae > Aedes > Aedes aegypti. The sequence continues at coordinate 125,568 of NW_018735371.1, forward strand.
ATGGTGGGAGTCAAGCTAAAAAATATACACAACCTCATTTGTTTCAATTTAAAGTCTCTAGAATTGGAAGAATCTCAACTATGCGAATTGCATTACCCACTTGCCCCACGGTACCTTATAGAAGAGAACAGACGATTTTTTTGACCTATCAATGATTTGATATAATTTCATCATTTAAAAATTTTAGTAATGCTGAGCTATGCTATTTTAGAGGATTAAATCTCATAAAACTAATAATTGTATGGAAGCTCGTGATATTATTGAAAAATTTCAATAGATTGTCTTTTTAAAGCTAAGACATTTAGAGTAGAGATGGGAAGTAATGTTGAGAAGGATAGAGGATTCAGATGAGTTGGAAATGAGAGAAACATAGGAGGCTTTGAAAATAGAAAAGTGTCATGATTTTGATGATTTAAATCAGTCTTTCAACGAACCTTAAGAAGCACAGAAGCAAAATATCAATAGCTTGGATTCCTCCGGTCACAACAGGGTGTACTTCTATAGTAAGACGAATGAAACTTCTGTAAATTCTGAAGTAAGCTTCTTTTGAAAGTCTTTCGAAACATTTCGTATATAAATTTTCAAGATAATCATTGAAATAAAACATCAATCGAATCTCGGGATAATATCCTGAACGTTTTCCTGAAGGAATTTTTTGAAGAACCACGTTGGACGGAATCTCAAGATTAATTTGTGTAGAAATGATCGGATGAATTACCGGAATAATTACTGTAGTATTTAGCGGTGTAAGCCATCAATAAGAAAGAACTCATGCTGCAGATTTTACTCGGAAAATTACTCGAGAAATGTTTGAAAGAATTGCAGTAATCCTTGGATGAAACCTACATCCTAATTCCTAGAGAAAACTCTGAAGAAACATCATGGTCGACTTTTGTTGAAGAATTCTTTGAAGAGTTTTCAAAAACTTTTCTCGATTAATACCTAGAGTAATTTTGAAAGCAATTGCTGGGAGGAACCAAATAAATTGAAGGCTTTCTAATCGGAATGCCTGGAAGAATACCCAGTTTGAAGAATAGGCATAAGAATTCTTATAGGCTTTTTTCTATTATAATTTATCGTGTTTGCGGCTAACCAGCCGAGTGGAAGTTTTAAAAACTTGGAATTTAATGGACAAATTGACAAACTTGGATTAAATGGACAAATTGAAGTGAAATTTGCGAAAAGTTACACGTCTTCTCAGTGAAAATCGAACTCTTGACTTTCAATGTGCTTGGTAGAGCGCATTGGGGCTTTCCTTAGCCGAGTGATTAGAGTCCACGGCTACAAAGGAAAGCCATGCTGAAGGTGTCTGGGTTCGATTCCCAGTCTGTCAAGGATTTTTTCGTAATGGAAATTTCCTTGACTTCCCTGGGCATAGAGTATCATCGTACCTGCCATACGGTATCTTTTTCTTCTTTCTGGCAAGACGTCCCAACTGGTACAGTATTCTTATGAGCACTTCCACAGTTATTAACTGAGAGCTTTTTTTGCCGATTGACCATTTTTGCATGTGTATATCGTGTGGCAGGTACGAAGATACTTTATGCTCTGGAAATCGAGAAAATTTCCTTTACGAAAAGATCTTCGACTAGCGAAATTCGAACCTCAGCATGGTCATGGTGAATAGCTGTGCGTTTACCACTACGGCTATCTAGGCCCCGGTATACGGATACGAATGCGAAAATGGCAACTTTGGCAAAGAAAGCTCTCAGTTAATAACTGTGGAAGTGCTTATTAAACACTAAGCTGAGAAACATGCTCAGTCCTCAGTAAATTCGTATAGGGTTCTTTTTAACTGTGATATAAACCGTTGTGATTTTTTTAGAACTCTTGTATGGATCTTCGGAAGTTTGACTTACTGTTACAAATGGTGAAATCCATGGAATTAGTGGAAAAATGACATCCTTAGATAGTCTAAGGGAGGATTTCCAGGATAATGCATGTTGAAATTACTGGAGGTAATTTCCATGAAGTGCTCAAGGATTTGCCGGATCAAATTCAGGAGAAATTAGTCTAAGTTTGCCTTGAGAATCGCTGGAGTATTTTCGAGGAGAATTGTGGAAGAAACTCTCGAGGAACTCCCAGTGGAGTCCCGGAAACTATTTCAGATGAAATCTCTGGATGAATCGCTAGCAAAATTCCTAGCTTTTCCTCGAGGAACCTCAAAAGAAATTCATAAATAACTGCGTAGGAGTCTCTGAACGTTTTTTCTGGAATGTCTATCACGTCCCAATTGAGAGAGGTATTGGATCCAGAGGCGACTCGTAACATCAATTTCTTCATGTTCTAAGTTACTAGAAATTGATGTTTTGACGAATTACTATCTAAAGCTAAGTATATGCTATTTCGCTCTAGAAAAGTAAAGAAATCCCTTGGCTGAATGGGTCAAGAAATTTTCTACAGAGAGCCTCATTTGAAATGACATTACTTCACAACTTCGTACTGCGATCAAAGAAATGCGATTTACTTGACTATTCCTGGCAAAAAAATTTCCACGCATAGGCGAGATAGGCGATTTTTTCTTGTCAGCAACAAATCAGCCGTAATTCAAAACGCTTTTCAATGTATTCGAATCCGCTGAGCAGAATCTCAATAAAGAAACTTAAAAGTAGATTGGAGTACCTTGTACATTGTAAAAGATAAATGATTGAAATCTATTTAGACCATTCCATACTAAGTAGATTAGATACGCGTTTGTTGGGAAAATTCAAAAATTTCGATACGTAGAACAGGTAGATTTGGGGTTAGGAAATCGATACTGATTGGATAGTACCACAATATTCGTATATAATGGAAGCAAGGAAAAAAATTCTCCACAAACGAGGAAAAACTACCTACATTCGACATATACTCCGACAGCAGATCCTGCAGTGCTTGCCGAACGGCATTGCATTCTGCGACGATTCGCTCACGCCTCTCATCCCTGGTACAGTCCGCATCGGCCATCAGTGCAGCAGCACTGATAATACTCTCCAAACGTTCCTCCAGCGACGGCCGCGAGCGAACTTCATTGTAGGCCAATGGATCCATGATGATTCCCTCGTCGAAATCGTCCAAAGCAGCTGCCAGTTCACCTGCTCCGACGTAGATATCCTGCGGGGACGTTGCCTTACCCTGGGCAACATCGCTGATCGTGTTAACCGCTTCGCACACTTGTTTCAAAATGTGATCTCGATTGACCTTGGCCAGATCCAGCTCCGGGTGACGAACGTAAACCTTCGAAGCCGTCAACAGCATGGTGGAATGCTTCTTCAGCACAGCCCGAGCCGCAGCCAAATCATCCCGAAGCTGAGGATCCTTCAATTCCTGCTGCCTCTTGGCAGCCTGTTTGATAAGCTCGTTTGCATTCCTTCCGAATTGCCGCATATTATTCATCAGTTCGTCTTGGGAGGACGCATTCCTCAGTTTGTCCAAATCATCCTCCACGACATGCAGTGACTTCAACAGCAAGTGTACATCGACCATATCAGCGAGAATCAATAGACGCGTGACGGCCGACAAAAGATTCCTCGCTGCTCGAACCATGTTTCCACGTTTCAGTGAACTGCACGGATCTTCGGAAAACTCACGAGCTGCAATGCTCATCGCTGAGCCTGTTTTACGCACCTCATCCACTGCCGAGAGCATTTCCTGTGTAATATCCGGATTTTCGTAGGCGATTTGCTCTCCCCGTTCGATGAAAATATCTGTCGCTTTCTCGACGGCCGCCACCAAAGCACTGGCGCGTTTTGATTTACCTGAAACGATTGAAAGTTGTTAATTGATGCAAAAATATTGTGTTTCCTACGGAAAGCTGATATAATATAATATAAAAAAATTGAAAGCATAAGGCCGAACTATTAAAATGCTGAAAATATCGAAAGACTTCGCACATCAATAAATCAATAAATATGTAAAATCTGGTATAAACTTCTGAGGTTTTTCTCTTGTAGGAATATTTGGAAGATCTGCTCGAGTAACTACTGAAGAAATCAATGGAAGAATTAGTGGAAACAATCTCTGGAGGATATCCTGGAATAGTATCTGAGAAAATGTCAGGAACTATTCCTGTAGAAATTACTGGAAGCAGTTCCATTGGAATTCCTGGAGAAAATTCTTTATAAATCCATTTAATTATTCCGTAAAATCACTGGAGGAATCTCAAGACAACTTCCCGTAAGAGTTTATAGAAAATTCTGTAGGAAGTTTTAGAGGCTTCTGCTTCTGAAAATATTCCAGAAAAAAAAACATCAAAAGAATTTATTAAGCTTTTTATAGCGTGAGAGCCTCTAGAATTATGCTTAAGAATTAACTGCAGGGAGAAAAAGAAAAATAGTGGCATTAAAGACTAATAATAAAAATAATTAAAACGGAGATCAAGTCTCTAAAACAAGATCTGCTACCTGAAATACCTTAAATTCGGGTGAAATTGATCAGTAGGGTGAATTTATTGTGATCAAATCACACGATTTTTATCTCATTAAAAGAGCACAAATATTAATGCAACATAATGTAGCAAATGAACGTTGTTTGCCTCAACTATTGTCGAATTATGTGTTGTGAAGTTTTTTGTATAAAAGAACGTTTATTTCTATGAAAATAATGTAAAATTCCATAATCGTGTTCGGTATGGTATTGACATACATCTATAAACTTCTAGTTTTAAACATGGATTGAGACATGGTGTCAACATGAAAGTTTCTTAGGATGCTTGACATATATCCCTGAAACAGATTTTATCATTGAAATAGGTACCTTTTTGCTCAATTTATTCAAATTATTGAATTTTTGAAAGACATTTGGAAATTCCTTAGGAAATTGCCTACATTTAGGCGTTTTCTGCGGTGGTTTCAATTTTTGATCGTTCGTTATTTCCATAAATATTGCATTTTTAAGAATTTAGCAAGCTTATTTGGATTCGGGGAGCCCAAATTGAGTATGTATAGTTATTTTCAAACCTAACACTAGTGGTTTTGACCAATGATCAATTTCACCCCGAAATGGGATCCCCTGAGTTTTTATTTTAGAGATGATTTTTAGCCCTAAAATCACATCTGTTAGGAAATATTGGTACATGAGCCAATGAGGCTCACCTTCGTACTTGTTTTCCTGCATTCAGTTGTTTAACATTGTCATTATTGTGGAAAACAGACCAAAAAAACCTTAAAAAATGATCAATTTTACCCGAAATTACGGTATGTGCTTTACGTATTTTTTGTTTGTGGTGTCACTTGGACGGCTAAGACCGCTCACGGTCCATCTTGCCAATTTACGTATTTTGGTTTTCATTCATATTGAACATTTCCTTTTATAAAGATGTCCAGGTATCAGCTTATCGTGTTGAGCCTTATGTTAGATTCCATTGCTAGAATCCCAAAACATTCAACCCCCAATCGAACTACCCCCCTCTTACCTTTCTTTTTCTTGCTGGGTCCCTTTGTGTTGACCAGGGTCGTCACCTGCAGCACCAACGGTTCCAACGTTTTTTCCACCGACATCGTACGGATCTCGAGATTCTTCGGGTCCCACTTCAGGGCCACTTGCCCAAAATCCGACAGGGTACCCATTTTGTTCGCCTTCCCTGCCTAGGATGATGAGTCACCAAATATCGCAATGATTCTCACCCCGCACAGCAGATAGCAAAGCTTCGTACACAAAATCGATCCGACTCGCGGAAGAAGTTGACTGCGTTTTGGTAAACAAATCACCAACACTGCGAAACTGGGTTCCGCTTTTCGAAATGCGCCACCTGGGCCGTCGATCCAGTTAGCCCAGCGAAAGGAAGAAAATTAAGAAGCCCAGCGCAGGAATTTTCAATTTCACTCTATCCCTCCCGAAAACACTTTCCCCGGAGAAATTCCACTTCACGCACTTTTTCGAACACTTTATGCACAGTTCCACAATGTTTTCGATCACTTTTGAATGAAAATTAAGGCAAAATTCCGCACAAACTTTGAGGGTGTGACAGACTTTGCTGTCTGGATTTTTGATGACTTCGATTGTTTTCTGCAGAAAAGGGGCGGCTGGAATTCCAAAATCGCTTCAAAAGAGCCGTTCGGCGGCTGATGGCACAACAACACGCACGCTAGTAAAATTCAACTCAAAACTGTTGGCATCTCTTTGAAAACATCGTTAGGGGAAGGGGTGGTAAAATTAACACCTTATGCGTGGTATGCGAAACGTAAAGCGCTCAAGTTAAATTTCTCCTTTTTACCTAAGTAATTTTGACAGTTCATCCAGTATGAACGAAATGTCACTTTTACTTGCGGAATAATTGAGCGGCACATTTTTCCGTACGAAAAAGTGAATGGCGCTCGAAAAAGGGTTTATTCAGAAATTTCATAACGCCAAAAATGGTCATTTTCGACACCCACCCACTCCCTCGTAACGCTTTTTGTATGCATATTTTCAAATTTTGTATGATCCGTAACATCATGAGTGTAGTTATTTGAGAATATTTTCTCAAAACGTCTTTGCGAGCCAAAATTAGACCAATAACTGAAGGTAGCTTGTTTCTTGGTTTCCATCCAGTTTTTCCAAGCCTGCTTATTATAAGATGATGTCTGAACAGATTTTTTGAATACACTTCCATTACTTCCTTACATTACTCCCTGTATCTACTCCTTCATTCAAGAAGTGTTAAATTCGTGTTTCTTTTCATTGGCGATAAAACATATATATTAATATATATATTTTTAACGATATTTATTAGCTCTATTCATATTTAACAGGTTTAAAATTCTTAACTATTTTTTTTATTTATCCGAATATTGTATAAAGTAACATGTCCTTAAACTTGGAAGGTTTCTTCGATGCACGATTTGGCCTTCTTTGTACATCCTCTAGTATGGGGCATTGCTCTTGATGATCACTCGATTTTGAACAACTTTCATGGGAGTTCGTGATTAAACCTTCTGGTACCCTTTTAGCATCCTGAACGTTCCTAGAAAATTGAACACCACGGTCGCTACAAACAACTATTTTGGCTCCATCTCTAGCAATAACAATGTACTTTTCAGAACTGAACGTGGGGTCACTTTTACATCGTTTGGATCTGCATAATACCACAGTATCGCCAACCACTATATCCGAAGGCTTTGCTCCTCGCTTCTCGTCTGCATATTGCTTACTTTCCAACTTTGACATAGCATCTTTTTCTCGTATTTCCGACCGATCCAGATTATTTTCGTGTTCGTTCCAAAGATGAGGAAATGTACCACGGAATTTCCAGCCTACTAAAAGCTCGAAAGGAGTTACCCCTAGACGAGATAACGGCCTTACTTTGTTGTGCATATGTACGTATCGGTCCAGAGCTGATTTCCAATTTGCTTTATCGATTCTTGCTGCCGCAAGCGCTTCCTTGATTCCTCTATTTTGCCTTTCTATTGCTCCGTTTGATTGGGGACTCAGGGGAATAGATTTCCATACTTTCACACCTTTGTCCTCCCATGTCTTGATAAATTTCTCACTTTGAAATGGGGGGCCATTATCACTCTGAATGGCCAATGGGTATCCCCATAGTTCAAAAATTCGACTCAAAGCTAGATTAGTAGCATCGGCATCAATTGTTCTCATTTCGACAACGTAGAGATATCGCGAATAAGTGTCGACTAATACTAAGAACTCTCCATATCCAAAGTCCTTGTCCGTGAAAAAATCAATTTGAAGAATCTCCCATGGCCCGTGTGGAAGCGTTCGACTGGACAATGGAATTGGCGGGTTTTTATGCGATAAAAGAAGACATGTTTCACACTTTTTAACATACTCGTCTGCTTCTTTGGCCAACCCTGGCCACCAGAAGTATTCACGAAGAATACGTTTCACAGAAAGTGCTCCCATATGGCCTTCATGAGCAGATTTCACTGCTTTCCCGCGTAGCTTTCTTGGAAGAATGATTTTACTGTCTTTGAATACCAGAGGACCTAACATTCTAAGGTTCTTGGCCTCGGACTCAAATCTTCGCAATCCTTGTTCCCATTGTCCGGAAGTTAAGGCGTTTCTTACTTTTTGGAGTTCTTCATCTATTTCAGCTTCGATTGTAATTTCGTCCCATGTGATTTCCATCATGCCCACGTCAAGAAAGTAAAGTAAATGTTTCTCATGCGTTTCATCGAACGATTCTGATGGCACAGGTTGAATCTAATAATAAAGGCAAAAACATATTCTTAAATAATTTATCTTTTTATGAAAAATACGAAAATTACCAATCTTGAAACTGCGTCTGCAATATTCATGTTTCCAGGGACTCTTTTAACGTTGAAATCGTATGTTTGTAGGCGCAAAGCCCATGCTTCAGCTCGAGATACAGCTCGTTTTCCAATTCTGTGTTGCCCGTTAAATATAAATTCATTTGCTTCAGCGTCAGTCCTTACAGTGAAAAACTTACTGGTGAGGTATATTGAAAACTTCTCAATTCCCCACACGATTGCCAACGCCTCTTTATGTGTATGTGGATATCTTTGTTCAGTTTCCGAAAGAGCTTTAGAAGAACACGCAATGATCCTTGCTTTGTATGAACTATCATACTGGACCAAGACGGCCCCCAGTGCATACGGGGACGCATCAACATATAACTCGGTTTCATCGTCCCGACTGTAATATCCTAGAACTTCGATCGCCTTTAATGCCTGATCTTTGAGATAGTTGAATTCAAATTCTAAATTTGTATCCCAATAAAACTGGTCAGACTTCACCAAATCTCTCAGATTTTTAGTTTTGTCTGCCCTATGATATATGAACTTCTCAACAAATGTAATCAGACCAAGGAAGCTTTTCACTTCTGCCAAAGACTGCGGCCTTCGAAAGCCCTTGATTGCACTAACTTTCTCTGATTCTATGCTCCAGCCTTCTGATGATAAAGTAAACCCAAGAAAATCCACTGAAGCCTGTGAAATTTTCGATTTTTGCTGATTTATCTTGACATTGTGATTTTCAAACCGATGCATAACTGAAATTGGAAAATATACTCAAAAATCTGTGTGGCTTACGTAAAACAATAATGAATTTACCCTCACGAAGATTTGCGTCATGTTCTTCTTTAGTATCGCCGAAAATTAGCACGTCATCTAAATAATTAACCACCCCTTTGCAGCCAGCAAGGATGTCTGTTTGCATTATCTCCTGAAAAATATCAGGAGCGTTGCATAGCCCGAAGGGTAGTCGGCAGTAACGGTACATAGTATCTCCAGCGAAAAAATTGGTCAAGTGACGGGAATCTTCGGCCAGCGGTACGTGATGGAATGCGCTTGAAAGATCAATGGTCGAAAAAAATTTTGCACCATGAAGTTCCATCAGAATTGACTCGAATGTTGGCATTTTGAAAGGTGTACGAAATATGCATTTGTTAGGCCCACGAAGATCGATCACTAGACGAATATCGGCCTTTCCTTTTGGAACTACCAACAAGGAGGAACAGAACGATCGGTCCATAGATTCAGTCACTTCTTCAATAATACCTGCGTAATGAAACATGAATGTATGATAACTACAGATATAGCTAAGAAGGCGTAACAGAACAAGCAGTCCATGAATTCATCAGTAATACCTGAAGATAAAAGTTCCTGCAGCATGTGTTTTGTCCTATCCTTGAACGCTGGTGGAATATGCGTAAATATGTTCCGAGCTGGAGCAATTTCTTTGTTATAATGTAGACGAACTGGTGCGATATTGAAGATTGGAAACTTCTCTGATGACACGGAACGAATATAAGGTGCATAAAGCTCGCATGGCCATGCTAGATCACCTGTATCTCGAATCGGAACGTTGAGTCCAACTGCCAGAACACTATATCTTGAAGCTGTGTTGAAACCCAACAGCGATCTGATTTCATTCACTACGTAAAACTTCTCCATCGACACTGGACGATCATCCGATATGAATAAGATAGCACTGAACGTAGCTATAACTTCGATATTGCTGCTTGAAGCATATGCCTTTAGAGGTTTATCCGTTGCATATTTTAAATTATAAATATTCTCTGGATTAGAGAGTATAAGATCGAAGAAATTTTTCGTAATGGTGTTGACCTGGGCGCCTGAGTCAATGAAGAATAGAATTTCCACACCTGCCACGCTAGCTCGAATCAATGCTTCGTTTTCAGATTGGGGTTTGTTTGAAGATATACCAATTTTACCGACATTGAACGGGACTCTGTTTAAACCTTTTTCGTTGATTGCTGAATAATTATAACTGTTCTTGGAAATGTGATACGCCTCGATATGGGTTGTTGCAGCTACGATTGCCTTGCAGTCCTGCAAACCAAAATCATGTTTTATTGTACAACTAGTTCATTTGCATTTATTTTATTTTATTAATCATGATATAAAATTTCATTGCTGCTATTATTTACAAAAGCTACTGCCTGTTTGTCTTTGCTGACCATAATATTTCTGAGCAGAGTTTGTTCCTTGATGCGAAACTGCCGCAACTACAGCGGGTTGGACCGGTACGGCCGATTTTTGCTTACGTTGAAATTCTTCCTCGTTGAATTTTTCTATCTCGCTATCTCGAACCATATCTATGAGATCTTTCATTGATCCTTGCTTGGTCCAGTTTCGATATGCCAGAGCACGCACAGTACTGTCATTGGTGCCTTTCGTAATTGTCCTCGCAATCGCTTCCATCTCTTCATCGCTGGTGTACTCACATAACTTGGCTGCGACACCGATTCGCCGCACGAACTGTATGTTTCCTTCGTTTGATAATTGGCTCAAGTTCATCAATTTGCTTCTCTGTGATAGTAAGTACGCTCTTGATCCATAATAGTTGTCTAAGCCAGAGTGTCGTGTTTCTCGTGTATACCTAAATGAGCTAGTGTGCCATGCGATATTTCATATCGCAGCTCACAGATTATGTGAGACACGAGATGCGGATACGTACAAAATATATCTTAGTGAGCGAGTCTCATGAGACATCTCGTGAGGCTCGTCACATGCGCTTACTAGGAGTACTTTTATGCAGTTATGTTTGCCTAGTACAATAACTCCACGGAAGCATACGACTTCGGTCTATACCTATGCTTCTTCGTTGGTCAGCCCAAGTTTTTCGATTCAAATTCTAGAATCTCAACCGCGTTGAACCACATCAGTCCTTTGAAACTGCCTACACTGAACGGAATCTCCCGCCACAAATTGAATGATTTTTGGCTCATCCGAGCCCCAAACCTATTTTCAGACACATTCAAGATGATTTTCATCTTTGTGGAAATCATCTGTTTACAAATCGCGCTGAATGAAAATCATCCAATCTTAAAATGAATTTAGGCTTCCTAGGAGATGGATGAAATTGAATGATTTTCATATGGACATGTAAACAAACCCTGCTATGCTAGTTTATCATTTAGAATAATTTGAATTCCAAAAATAATGACCAATATTTGATGGTTTTACGTAAGATTTATAAGTTTATTCTATCGTTAGTATCAAAAACATCATCTAAAATCGCCATAAGTTTTTGTGCAACAAACACTTCGATAGTCCAAACACAGCTCCATGATTCAATCCAAAACATAAGCGATTTGTGCATTATCTATATCAGCGGGTTGTGGGGTATCAGCAAATCGTGTGTCCTATAGGTTGATAAACACATGCTAAGAAAAGATAATTTTGTACAATTATTACAAACAGTATGCACTTACCTAGTTATATTCGCTCATAAATACCGACCGCACCACATTGCTACCACCATGTTTGTTTACAGTTTACAAGGATGATTTGATAACTTGGATCATTTGGTATCCATATGTTATTTTAGACGAAAATTGAATGATTTTCGATATGGGACATGGAAGAAATTAAAATCCGTCATAGAATAGATGTTTTTCATCTGTGTTATCATTATTCAAGAATCTACTTATTTTCATTCGTATGTAAATTGAAAATCATCCTAGAATTGGATGATTTTTGTTCAATGGTCGTTGGATGCATCATATGTTCTCACATTCATTCAGTTTGAGGAATATGGAGATTTGCAGCCAAATGAATTAGGAATCATTCAATTTTCGGCGGGAGATTCCGTTCAGTGTACGGGCAGTTTGATCCATAGTTTAATCCCTTTTCCTTGCTTCTGAAACCTTCGCCTGCGAGGCTCAAATGTACTGTCACATTGAGATTTGCGCATGAGCCAGTGCAGATGTGATCGTTTGAGCTAGTACATTGCTACATGAGATCTAAAAAAATGTGTCTCACCATAGCACGTGCTCAAGCGCGCGATTATTTTTGTGCGCTCATGGCAAGCTGATCTCAAGCTCTTGATATGAAGCGCGTATACATGATGTCTGGTCTAAGCGAGCGATGGCGTTCGAGTAGGGAAATACCATTTCATCAGGCATGCCCGGAGCTGAAACTGTTCCATTGAAGATTTCCAACAGTCCTGCGCCTGCCTTGATTTTGAAAATTCCCATCTTCATGTGCTCATCCGTCGTGTTGATTAAATTCAACGATGTTTCCAATATGTCCTTCCAGCGTAGGTATGCTTGCTTGTCAACTTCGAATTCTCCATCGGACGGCTTACATTCCGGAACACTCAGCGTACTTAATGAAAGATTATTCATAGAGGCCATCATCATCGACTCGCATGTAGCAGTCTGCCGCTCGGTATTTCACTGGATTGTGCCGCCGGACTATGCTCACCGAATTCCGACACAGAAGATGTAGCGAGATTCACGTTATTGGCCATCTCTTGAAGTTGTGCCCTGAGTGATGCGTTTTCTGCTCTCGACGCTTCTAGTTCTTTCTGGAGCCTTTTTTTCGATGCCGTTTTTTCACCTGCCTCAGCCACCTTTTTTGAAGCCGTATGCTGGTCACTACATAAATTCAAAATCATATATATATTTTTTTTTCTCCAATTAATCTTGAAATGCTTACCCATTTCTCTTCAATTTTCTAGTTTCCATGATCCAATATTGAAATTATTTTTCTTAAATCAGATCTTTAGATTTTTTTTTTCGCTTATGTACAGCCTTAACAACTGAATGCCTGAAGTGATTTTTTTTCGTATGCGCATACTATGTTACGTTTCCAAGAGACAGGAAAACAAACCATATATCAAAACGACGCGAAGCGTCGCCTCAGCAGTTTACACTGAATGAAACACGTATCACGTATTGCCAATTGACAATTTGTTCACTTGTTCTTTTATATATCTACAATTAATATAATGTACTTTTTTTTAGTATTATGAATAAAATGAAATTTGCAACGATCTTGCAACAACAGATTATTTTTGAGGCTTTTCTTAAACAATGATATCAAATTCTTATTTTTTTTTGTGAAACGTGAATCACTTTTTAGTTCAGTGTGCAACAAAAGCTCTTTTTTTTTCAGGCCAAGTTTGTTATTTCCATGGAAACCTCTAGAAGCTCTGTTTAATTTGCTCATTGATTCAACATTTTATTTTCTGTCCGAATTCAAGCTATTTTCGACTGCCATCGGAAGTCATTTTTTTTTTAGATTTCTGCCCATTTCCGTCAGAATCTATTTTGCGGTTCTCTGCCTTTGTCCATCAGAGACCATAATATTTTCGCGAATTTCCGCCTATTTCCATCGGAAATCGCTCATTCGTCTCCGCCCATGTCCGTCGGAGACTACTTCTTTATATGTACAATTTTGAGTTTCTGCCTTTGGCAATCAGAAAACTCACTTTTTTTTTTATTTTACTCTACTGACTGCGCCAATGTAGTTATTTGAGAATATTTTCTCAAAACGTCTTTGCGAGCCAAAATTAGACCAATAACTGAAGGTAGCTTGATTCTTGGTTTCCATCCAGTTTTTCCAAGCCTGCTTATTATAAGATGATGTCTGAACAGATTTTTTGAATACACTTCCATTACTTCCTTACAATGAGGACACCCACCCACCCCCTCCAGTGTTATGAAATTTATGAATGGACCCAAAGCTGGATACAACCACCATCACCATTTTACGGTAGCACCAAATACACCAAGTTTCACCGTCAGCTGCCATTTCTATACCTAGTCATAAAAAAGCCCTTTTACTTATCTTCTTGAAATTGTTGGAGCACCATAACATTTCACCCTTCAATATTGTTATGACCTAAATAGCATTTTGAAAATGCCCCGCTAGTTACCGTTGGCCGGAGAGATTTTTATTTTATTCTATGTAAAAAAAATAAGAGGAATTGTGAATCCGTTTTTTCGCGTGTTGAAAATTCCGATTTTCAACTGTGTGAATAATATTTATGGTGGTAAGCTCCATCGAAGGTAATCAAGAATCAAACATCAAGAAAATCACATTTTTCTGATCGCAGTACGCAGTTGAGAAGAAATGTCACTTCAAAGGAGGCTCTCTGTAGGAAATTTCTTAACCCTTTTCAATCAAGGAATTTCTTTACTTTTCTTGAGCGAAACAGCATGCTTAGCTTAATGGCCGGTACGCTGATCATAAGTTCTGTGCAAAAGGATAGGAAAAGAAACGGTCAAGGAATGATTCCGCTACCGAAATTACTTTAGCTGTACGCTGCTGAGAAGTAGAGCTGATTTCATAACGTCTGTAACGCCTGCCGTACAAATCAAAGGGAGCTGTCACTTTTCCGAACGGAAAAATGTGCCGCTCAATTATTCCGCAAGTAAAAGTGACATTTCTCTCATACTGAATCAGCTGTCAAAATTACTTCGGTAAAAAGGAGAAATTTTACTTGAGTGATTTACGTTTCAGGTCCGTACTTGGCTTAATACGCGATTGGCGTATTAACTTCGATGGAGCTTACCACCATTAGGGGTATCTACAGTAATAGCAAAAGTGGTAGCAAAATGAACAGGGATGGTAAAATGAACACCGAGGCTTTTGCCGAGAACAAAATAATTTCAATTAATTTTTATCATGCACGGACGATTTAGAGCATAAATCGGAGTATTCAAGTTAATACGGAGGTCAATCGAAGTGAAAATTTCAACAAAAACGAAGATTTTAGAAAACTACACTGTAAAAATTTTAATAGTTTTCTGTATTGTAATTTTCACGACTGATTAGACTTTCATGACGAAATTTAGAAGTTGCCAATAATGTACTGATGGTACATTTTCAAACACCATCTAGCTTTCATCCTTGATTTCAGGCACTACCAGCTGGTTTTAACACGAGAACACGATCAGCTGGAGCATGAGAACAATGACGATGACTGTAAACATCGGAGGACCAGCTGGTTTTGTTGTGTACACCTCGGTTGTGCCTCAGTATTGATGTGGTGAGTGTCGAAAGAGTTATTGTGTATTTCTTTCACTATTGCAGGTTGCTTTGAAATATGGATTTTCAGTGCACTTCGTTGATCACACCGTTTTCTTGCTTGAAGGCGGTTGCTAAAAATCATTTCACAAATTCATTTAAAAACAAACTTTTTCAATGGAATAAACGAAAAAGATCGCATAACTGGCAGCTTTGCTCGCCCATTAGTGGTGGTGTAAAATCGAAAACCAAAACAAAACAGAGAAAGACAGGCAAATTTGGTAGCACGTGGCTTTGAATGACATTGCTGTTTGTCAAAATGCTGTCATATCGCGAGGTTGCATTTTGCCGTCACACTTATAGGTGTCACACTTTCAAAGTGTGTTGTTCGATTTAGTGGGAACAGCGCAATACTGGATTGCGAAATGCGGTCTCATAAGTGCGAAAGTGCGGGATTGCAATGAATCCTGTTGGCACAGACAAACAGACGTAACACATAGAACAAACCTCGATCAAAATCATAGTCACGAGGCCATGTACGCCCAATGCTATAATTAGTGTGTTTGGCCGACGGGCAAACAGATGGCGGTAGTGTGTAAACGTCAAACGGGAACACAAATGATGCGAGCGCTGCGGGTGGCGGATTGGCCATCTACCATATTTTTGAATCGACCGTTAAAAAGGTGGTCGATGGACAATGATGAGAGCACAGACAAACAGACGTAACACTTAGAACAAATTTCAATTCAAATCATAGTCTCGAGGACATATACGCCCAATGCTAAAATCGGTGTGTTTGGCCGACGGGCCAACAGATGGCGGTAGTGTGTAAACGTCAAACACGAACAAAAACGATGCGAGCGCTGCGGGCGGTGAATTGGCCACCTACAATATTTTTTAAATGACCGTTAAAAAGGTGGTCGATGGACAATGATGAAAGTGTGACGTCTGTTTGTCTGTGATGAGAGTGTGACGTCTGTTTGTCTGTGCTGTTGGTGTCTTCAGAGCACTTATTCTTTGATTTAAGCTAAGTATGCTGTTCCGCTCAAGAAAAGTAAAGAAATTCCTTGACTGAATGGGTCAAGAAATTTCCTACAGAGAGCTCCATTTGAAATGACATTTCTTCTCAACTGCATATTGCGATCAGAAAAATGTGATTTTCTGGACCATTTCTGGGAAGAAATTTTCCACGCATCGAGATAGGCGATTCCTTTTCTTGTCAGTAGCAAACCTGCCTTTACGAAGAATGAGTCCCCCGAAGACACCAACCCGATTTGACGCCATTGCGCACTTTTATTAGCGTTTCCGCACTTGTAAAAACTTCTGCGATAGTCCAGTGGTGAAAAAAATGCGCAATATTTACCTACAATGATCTGTTTTCTTGATCAACGATCAAAGGATTGGCCCTTTGGGTTCATTCACAAATTTCATTACACCAAAAATGGCCATTTTTGACACCCACTCACCCCCTCGTAAAGCCTGATTCGCTGCTGACAAGTAATTTCTCGGCCTATCTTGATGCATGGAAAATTTCTGCAAGGAATCGATCAATACGCAGTTGAAAAGAAATGTCAGTTCAAATGGGAATCTCTGTAGAAAATTTCTGCAAATCAGCGAGAAATTTCTTTAGCGATTGCTTTTCAGTAGCAAATCAGGCTTAAAGCTAAGTATGCTGTTCCACTCAAGAAAAGTAAAAGTTTCTGCGCAAGAAATGATCAAGAAATTTTCTACCGTGAGCTCCATTTGAATAGGGTCCTAAAGCCCTGTCCCAATTTTAGTGCCAAACGCTTAAGTTTAGGCCAAAAACACATGTTTACTCAATTTTCTTTTGTTTTCCGTTGGTTTAAGCCAGTCTTCACAAAAACATGAGCGGCGCTGCGCTTGAGTGCGATTTTGGGAAGTGCGCGCTCAACCTAAACACGAGCTGTCTCTCATGTCCATGTTCGACGAGAGAGCTAAACTTGGAGACACAGCATGAACGAGGTGCGAATGAACTCAGGCTGGCAGCTCAAGCGCGCAGCCCGAGCGCGCGCGGCGCGCGGCTCAAGCTCACAGCTGAAGCTCACAGCTCAGGCTTGAGCCTGAGCGCAAAACTTCGTTTTGTACCTTGTCTATGGCTTCTCATTCGCTTTCGTGTGTGCACACTGCAGTCAAAACAGATGGTGGCGGATTAGGATGAAAACGATGATGGTTTAGCAGCGCACTTTTAGCCTTCGTCAGCAGCACCACACTCGTGCTGTGTATTAACAGCGAACATTATCCGTGCCGCGTGTACTGATTATACAATGCGACCGATGTTGGAGTGACATTGGGTCAATGCATATGAAACAACATATTTTTGAGAATATGATTGCGAATTGACAGCTGAAAAATATTGATGAAATACGATGCAAACAAGGCGAAAAGACATCTAAGATGTTTCAGAAGTATGATAAACCCACTTGAAAGTACGATTATACCAGAAAATTCGAGACTTTTGTTCCAAAAGTATGTAAATTATTGTCAAGTTTACATAAATTTTCTTCTTTTTTCCTCCAAACTGTCTTCAAAGTCTTATCCTCATTGCCATAAAGAATATTCAGTTTTCCCAAAGGTATACTGAAACAGTGATTATTTTAAACCATCGAAAATAGTTAAATTTCGCTTGAATATTTTATAAATCATTTTTTTTTTTTCGTTTTGACCGAATTACCTTCCCTTAGCAATGCTAGGCTGATTTTTCGATAAGATGACAATAAGAGACACAAGCTTAGTTGAGTTTCAGCAATCAGATTTTATTTATAAATGCTAGAGAACTTGATTCTCGTCTGCTCTATGCCTCAATAAATGTTTCATTATTTTAAATCTTTCAATTCAAATTCAATAATTAAAAAGGATATGCATGTAGAGTAGAGTAATACAAATGAACAACAAATTGGATGTAGATTTCATGGTTCAGGCTTGAGGGTTCGATGCAAACTTTCCATGGCAGCTGGAATGAGATCTTGATTGAAGCGGAGTGTCATTAAATCATTCAATGTATCTGCGGACATTCGCAACCGATGCTGATCCAATAACAACTTAATTCCAGAAAAACATCTCTCTACTGAGACCTGGGATCCCGATGGTGATAATGCTATCATGGCCAGCTCATACAGCTGCGGCTCATCGAATCTGCGGGATTCCCAGTATCTCAGAATATCCGTGTTCACAGGTAGACGGTTTTTTGCATTTGCAAGCTCAAGGAGCTTTACCTTGAGGTCCACTTGCGTTGGTCCAAGTTTGGAAGACGAAGCTTGTTTGCATTCTTCTTCCAGCAATGCCTCTAAATCGTCTTCGGCGGAGACAGATGGATTGAAGCGGGTCGCATCGGGATTCATTTCTTCGAGGGGAGCCGGTTTGAACGATTTTGATATGTTGCTAGCTTTCAGCATGTGCTCCTTTATTAATACAAAACAAATTCAGAAGATTAAGTAAATATTTAAAAATAAATATTGGGGTGAGTTAATAATATAAAAATAAATTTTGAATGAAGAAAAATAAAATCCAATGTTGAAGAAACTAAGCAGAATCTCAAAAATATAAATGTTACTCTATTTGGACTGGAAATTGCACAGGTAACTAAAAATACAGAAAATATACTCACAATAGCAGCCAGTTTATCATCCGGTGTCACATAGGGTGAGTCCATGAAGCACCAGCGTTGATCGAACAGAAGAGCTGATCGAAAAGCATCGTTGTCCATCATGCGTTTCTGATGGAATATGCAATGCTGTTTCCTCTCCGTGCAGTATTCGGTGAGTGGTAACCAAGGTGGCAACCCTGAATGCTACCCACTGCACCGTCGAGCGAGCGCGCCAAAAGCGCATCATTGAGAAGGAGAAGGCAAAGCAACAGTGCAAAGTACAGTTGATTTTTTCATTCATCCGTTTATATTCAACCCGAACAGAAGTGTATTAAAGTTTATCTCGTTTCATTCACACAAGTGTTTCATTCCTTGTCCGGTTCCTTTTCTTCGGTGTTTCGCTTCCGTTGTGCCGTGTCCACCTCTGCCCAACAGGTTAATGGTCCCAGAGGAAATCCGAAATATAATTTCCGGATAGCGTAGGAAGAAAGTGTGAGAAACTGTTTTCCTGTTTCGGGTGTTCGCGCCGCGTGTGATTGGATTTTGTTTCCTGCTGTGGTGATTCAGTTCGGAAAACAAAATGGCGGAGCAGAACAAGTTTGCGTTTGCCAGGTTGAGCAATCACAACTGGCAAATCTGGAAGTTCCGGATGGAGATGCTTCTGACCAGGGAGGAGCTCTGGTATGTGATGGGCGATGTGAAGCCGGAGCCGGTTACCGATCAGTGGACGAAAGACGACCGGAAAGCTCGTGCCACCATCGGTTTATGTATCGAGGACAATCAGTTCGGTTTAGTGAAAAACGCGGACAGTGCGAAAGCTTTCTGGGATGAGTTGAAAGCATACCACGAAAAGAACACGGTTACGTCGCGTGTGTCTTTATTGAAAAAGCTTTGCAGTGTGAACCTCGCAGAAGATGGTGATCTCGAGTGCCATTTGGTAGTTTTGGAAGATTTATTCGACCGTTTGTCGAATGCGGGGCAACCGCTGGAAGAGTCGCTGCGGATCGCGATGATCCTGCGCAGCTTGCCCGACTCCTACGGAACATTGGTGACGGCCCTAGAGAGTCGTGCCGATGCCGATATCACCATGCAACTGGTAAAATCGAAGCTACTGGATGAATTCGAGAGGCGGAAGGAACGATCCGGTGATTCGTTTGATATGAAAGCGATGAAAAGTGCAATGCAAAGTGTGGGTGGTGTTTCACAACGAGTGTGCTATTTCTGCAACAAGCCTGGCCATGTGCGTCGGAATTGCCGGCTTTATCTGGCGAAGCAGAAAAGCGGTGAAGACGAGAAGAAGCTAGAAGAAAAATCGATTGCGAAGAAAGTGAAAAACGAAACCTGCAGTGCCGGTGTGTGCTTCATGGTGGCGGATGATGGACAGCGTGAATGCTGGTTTATAGACAGTGGAGCGAGCTGCCACATGACAAGTGACAAGAAATTTTTCACGACGTTCGAAGACAAGGCTGGTCCAAATGTGATTTTGGCCGACGGCAAAGTTGCTGCCACAGCTGGATGCGGTGAAGGTGTAGTGTTGTGTGTAGGTGGAGATGGAAATACAATTGAAGTAAAGTTGCGCGATGTGTTGTATGTTCCCTCCCTCACAAGTGGACTTGTATCTGTGGACAAGTTAACCGCGAAAGGATTTGTGGTGAAATTCCGAAAGGATGGCTGTTCCATTTGCGACGTCAGCGGTAAGGTGGTTGTTGCCGGAGAGCAGACTGGATCCCTGTACAAGCTGAAGCTGGCGGAAGTCGCAAGGAAAGTGGAAGGTAAGATGCACAATCATAACTGTCAACATCAGTGGCATAAGCGTTTCGGACACAGAGACCCGGCAGTATTGTCGAAGATTGTCGATGGCAAATTGGGCGTAGGCGTGAAGGTCACGGATTGCGGCATCAGGCAAACTTGCGAGCCATGTTTGGAGGGTAAGTTGTCACGGAATCCGATTCCGAAAGTAGCGGAAAGAAAATCAAAGCGTGTTTTGGAGTTGGTCCACACAGATCTCTGTGGTCCAATGCGAACGATGACACCTGGTGGAAAACGATTTCTTATGACGATGATCGACGATTTCAGTCGATACACGGTCCTTTATCTACTGGAGAAGAAATCGGAGGCTGCTGGTAAGATAAAGCAATATGTGAGGTACGTGGAGAACTTGTTTGGGCAGAAACCACAAGTGATCAGATCTGACGGCGGTGGTGAATACGCCAACGAAGAGTTGCGACGATTCTTTGCTGAAGAAGGTATTGAGGCACAGTATACGACTGCGTATACGCCTCAGCAAAACGGAGTGGCCGAAAGGAAGAACAGATCGCTACAGGAGATGGCTACAACGATGCTGTTGGATGCTGGTTTGGACAAGCGTTACTGGGGAGAAGCTTGCGTTTCTGCTGCATACTTGCAGAACAGGCTTCCGTCCCGGTCAGTAGATACGACACCGTATGAGAAATGGTGTGGTCGCAAGCCTGAGCTGGGGCATCTGAAGGCATACGGATGTCAGGCATATGTGCATGTTCCAGGAGTGAAACGTGGCAAGTTCGAGAGCAAAGCGAGAAAGTTGACGTTCATCGGTTATTCGGAGGAGCATAAAGGCTACCGGTTCGTAGATACCGGAACGGATATGGTGACGATAAGCCGAGATGCGAAATTCTTGGAAATGCAGGATCCGAAGTGTTCATCACGGGAGAAAGTGAATGAAGGTAGTGAAGTTGAGTGGTTCTCGGGGGCACAACCTACCGAAGTAGACAATTTCGAAGGATCCGAGTTGGACAAAACTGAAGAAGAAGACTATTTTGATTTGGACGATACGGGAGAAGAGCAAGATCCGTTGCAAGTGAAAGAAGAAATTCAAGATTCTAGTGCGGACGAAAATCCTGAAGACATGCGTCGATCCAGGAGGAGTAATCGAGGTGTCCCGCCTAGTCATCTGTCGGAATACGTTGTAGGCATAGCAAGAGCTGACGGCAGGAGCGCAAGAAGTCAGGAGGAGATATTCCGAGGAATGCAGCGAGGATCAGCATTGAGGAGGAGTGATGGAATATGCAATGCTGTTTCCTCTCCGTGCAGTATTCGGTGAGTGGTAACCAAGGTGGCAACCCTGAATGCTACCCACTGCACCGTCGAGCGAGCGCGCCAAAAGCGCATCATTGAGAAGGAGAAGGCAAAGCAACAGTGCAAAGTACAGTTGATTTTTTCATTCATCCGTTTATATTCAACCCGAACAGAAGTGTATTAAAGTTTATCTCGTTTCATTCACACAAGTGTTTCATTCCTTGTCCGGTTCCTTTTCTTCGGTGTTTCGCTTCCGTTGTGCCGTGTCCACCTCTGCCCAACAGTTTCGACCTTGTGTTGAGAGCTTCTTCAATTCCTTTAGCAAATCGGTTTTCTGGAGGAATTTTCTTTAGCTTCAACTGGCAGATCTTCAAAAATTTGTAAACATCTCCCAAGACAAGATTGTCTGCTTGAACATTTTTTGTGAGAATGTTTAACGGCTCAAATGACATCACGAACTCCTTAATGTAGATCCATTCTTCATTTGTGAGATGTATCTCCGAAAACTTTTCTCCCAAATCCTTGTAAAAATCTTCACGTTTGAAAAAAACTGTTGATCATGTCGAAAAGGGAGCCCCAACGAGTTTCAACATCTATTTTTGGAAGTGGCGCCTTCGCCAGATCGAAAAATGGGCCAAACTCTGTTTTTCGACATGCCTTGACGACTTTTCGGATTTTCTTTAGAATGTCATCTTCCGTGCTGACAACATCTTTTACCACCAGGTTGATGGTGTGTGCCGCACATTTCAGCATTGCGATACACGACTCATTCCCCTCGAGGAAAATGTTCTCCACTGCCTCCAACATTTCATCCACTTCCTTATCAAGCTTAGCAACGTCGTCCTCCTTACATTCCTCTGGGTCATCATCAAAATCTTCTGGTGCAGTTTCCGCTGACTGTTCGCTCTCGCGACTGGTGAGCTCTGTTTCAAGTGCCAACTGCTGAGACTTATCTAGCTCAGACACGCATTTCAGCATGTTTTTACCGTTGTCGGTTGTACACGAGTAAACGTGCAGTACATTAGGCGGCGTCCATATATTACGTAACGCTAAAATTGTAAATTTTTGACCCCCTCCCCCCCCCTCCGTAACGTTTTTTGTATGAAAATTTTCAAATTTTTGTATGAGTCGTAACGCTCGAGCCTACTCCCCCCTCCCCCTAGAGCGTTACGTAATTTGTGGATGCCGCCTTAGTGTTGTGGAGTTCCAACACTTCTTCAATGCGTGTCTTCAAATTTTCACCAGTCTGCCGAGTTGATATTTCCATCATAGAAAGAGTTCGTGTCCTGAATTTCCCGTTCACCAAAATTCTAGCGTTAATGCCAAAAATTTTTCTGTTGTGTCGCTGGGCCCCGTCAAACTCCAAACAGAAAAAGTTTTGCAGTTCAGCAGAAACCAAGTTTCGGATTATTTTGGCAATTTTTGTTACATCAGAAGCGATTGCTTGGCCGTATGAAGGAATATTAAGCGCTTTGGCTAAAATTCCGATCGTCGAGCGACAAGGTTTTGAATTAAAGAAGTTGAAGGGAATTGATTTTATTGCAGGCATTTCCAAAAGCGCAGAGTGGAACTCTACGGGATCGACGTACACAGTAACAGCTTTCAATCGCTTGGCCGGAACGTTTTGAACACATGGCTGATCTGATTTTCGTTTATATGTTGTAATGCCCAATTGGGATGCGATTTCGGGATGCACTTGCGCCACATGCCGTCGCAAACTGCTCATACAGTCCTTGAGTTTTCCCTTACAACCATCAACTTTGCATTTGAAAACCTTTCCATTTTCATCAAAGGCAAAGAATCGTTCTTTAATATTTGCCATTATTGTAACAAATTCCTATCAAATAAAACAAGAAGCACGCTTGAGATAATTAAAATAAACATATTAACTCGTATAGCCCTGAGTGGAAGAAAACAAAACTAAAACTCACACCGCTCATTCAATATTTAAGATCTAGTTTCTAAAAGTGGCCAGAGAACTCGGGAATTCGCTCGTGACCGGAGTTTTTCCGATGGGTCACTTGGTCAGGTCGGGTGAAAAGGGTACTGTTCTTATGTGCTTCTGCAGGAAGGTAAATTTCTAGACACAGTTAGTTTCCGCAATCGGCTATAAGTGGCCACTAGGGCGTTTCATAATTTAAAAAAAAAAATTTGTAAATACATCTCCCATATCTTCCTTACCATCCTTACCAGAAAAATAGTGTTCTGTTAAATTTTCAGCTTTCTAGGTGGTGATTTGAAGGTGGTCCAAAATTTTTAAATTTTATATATACTCATCACTGTGTACCTTTTAAGAAACGATTGAATGGATAATCATGTTTCGTGGATTTCATTGATCCTACAAATGACCATTTTTGGGTCCCAGGACGCTTCAAATTTACTATAAAGTAGCAACGCATATTTTGTGAACTACCGTTGATGAGGGTGACAATGGGTCTAGGGGATGAGATTGGGTCAGAACGGAAAAATATGATTTATGAAATATTCCAGCTGATAACGCTGATATTACTAAAGTTAATAATTCATAAGTAAGGGAACATATTAGACACAATTAATCACAATATACATTTTTAGAAATAGAAGTTTTTGTTTAATATATCAATAAACTTATATGTTGAAACTAAACAAAATTTACAACATTAAATTTCTCCAGTGAAACTTATCACGCATGTACTTTAACCGCTAAGATTGTATTGGTAGAAGGTTCAAAATCTTTTCAATACACATCACATGTATTATCCGGAATATATTTGATTTATCCACAAAAATTGCATTTTTTTTCGGTACGGCGTCTAAAACATCAAAAATGGGGGTGAGATTGGGTCAAGAAAGAACGATAGTGAAAAAAATCACAAGTCTTTCCTCATTAAGATGTGTTTATTCTTTCTTAATACAGCATCGCTGAAACATCAAACAAATCTAGTTGAGGATTCCGTGCATTGAATATCAACGCAACGCATTTTGCCAACTTCTTAACCCCTCTACCGGCAGCTTCATTTTTTTTACCGCAATAACAGAATTCAAATCACTATAACTTTTTTGTTTCTTGGTATTTTTGCACCATTTTTTCACAAGTTCTCAAAAAACTCTTCTATGATAATAAATCTTCGAGCTGTTTAGTAGAATACTTATAAGTAGATGAAAAAACCGAATTTAGTACTATACCATTTAATTCCACTAGAGTTTGTATCCTTTGACAGATACGCGTATTTCGACCTCAACTGTAAGGCCGTCTTCAGTGTCGTGTACTCGAGTCTAGTACACGACTTAAACTCATCTAGTTTAAGAATCTGTGTCAACATTGATCATTGGTAGTCTGAATCCAGAGATATTCCGAAATTCCTTGGGGGACCGACGTGTAACCATAACCCATGTATATATCTCAGGCTACACCATTTTTATCGTACTCGGATATTCACTCTTCGGAACAACACATTAATTCGAGTATCTTGTGAAAAAATGAAGCAATTTGGTGCAGCCGTCTTTGAGTAATGAGCATTTATGTTACAGGTACCATGCTGGCCAAATAAAGATCTTGAAAACTTCAAAAAACCTCATATCAAAATTTTTAGATTTCTCCAAGAATACTGAACCGATTTGCATGATTTTTTCAAAGTAGCTCCTTTTTACCCGCAAATGTATAGCCCACTTTTGATTTTTTTGATAAATTGACCAAAAACAAAATGGCCGTCAAATAAATTTTGTATGGAGAATGTCGGTTCCCCAAGGAACATTGGAATATTTTCAAAACCAGATCACCAATGACTAATATCGACATGGATTCTTGAACTAGAAGAGTTTTTTGAGATCATGTGCAAAAATGGTGCAAAAATACCAAGAAACAAAAAAGTTATGGCGATTTGAATAATTTTTTTACGGTAAAAAATGAAGCTACCGGTAGAGGGGTTAAACCAGCAACTGTTTTTCGTGCCCAACAACATCGTAAAATTTTATCAAATGTATTTTTTTAAATTATTTTTTTTGATAGTTTGACGTTAACTACGTCTTACGGCAATATACTGGGCTGCCCATAACTGCATATTTGTAACATTCGACAAAAATAGGCATTGAGTAAATGGAATACCAAGTGTGCATTTTATGGCAGTATGGGAGGAAACTAAAATTTCTAAAAATTGCCAGGAACTCAAAAGTGCTTATTTGAGGCTGATATTCTGTACAACTCATATCGCATACTAGGTGAATTGTCAGAAAATAATTCTGATAGAAATTTCATCGCTATCACATTACGAGGCTCATTTATAATCTCAATGTGACTGTTATGCGGTTATAATTACCGATGTGACAAAACAACTTGGTATTTTTTTCGAATTTTCTAGAACAATCTCATAGATTTCAGTAAGTTGATCGAAAGTATTTAATATTTGATGACTCTCCATGGTATTAACTCCATTTTGGCAAAAATGTCGAATGTGACTGTTTTGCAGTTATGGGCAGTGGATGTCAATTGAAAATCCAAAATGCTGCGACCGTCATGATATGATGTTAGTTCGAACTATAGGAAGGCTGCAATTATGACAATCGACTAAAATTCAAATACAGAAAATCACTTGGCGTAGTTAACGTCATGCGGTCGTGTCTTGTACACATTTCCCTCTGATTTTTTCATATTATCGAAACATCTCACGGAAGTACAAATGAGTTTGATCGCTGAAATTATGGATTATGACGTCAACATCTGCCTAAAATGTATTAATCGTGGAATTGCGCACCGAAATTAAACTATTTGCGAAGATTTGAAATAATCACTGTTTTAGTAAACCTTTGGAGAAATTGAATAGGCTTTATGGCAATAGAAATGAGACTTTAAAGACAATTTGAGAAAATAAATGTAAACCTGACAATAAATGCTGGGTTTACATATTTTTTTCTCATATATCTTCAATTTTTCGCTATAATCGTTCTTTTAAGTGGGTTTATCATACTTGTGCAATATCTTAGATATCTTTTCGTCTTGTTTGCATCGTATTTCATTAATATTTCTCATTTGTGAATGGTTTTGCGATCATATTCTCAAAAACAAGTTATTTCAATTACAGTGACCCAATGTCACCCCCTCTATGGGGTGAGATTGGGTCATTTTCCATTCACTTGTAGTGCCGCAGATAATAAATATTTCTCTTTAATTTTTTTTTGGACAGTTGTTAATGAACCATCAAAGTACATAAACATCAAATTTTAAGTTTATTGGAGTTAAATTGCGATTGTTATTCAAAAAATAAATCGGACATATCCTTTTTTGACCCATTCTCACCCCCAATGACGGTATTATGTTTGATCTCTAACTTTCGAGGATTGAAACGGTTTAGTATACATCAAATCTATTGCCAGTTCTTCAGGACATTAAGTCCGAGTGGCCTCATACGGTATATTCTTAGCAGTCTAAAACTCTTCATATATAATGTTGATCAAGGATTTATACAAATTAAAATGATTTTCTTTGCAAATAAATACAGATAATAATTTGGCATGCCCCAAAAAATAGATCATATACCCGACCTGACCCTGTGACCCACCGGAATAACTCCGGCCGCATTGATATCTCCGAGGTCCAATGGCCACTTTTAAAAACTATCTCGGAGCCGGATCCCTTTCTTGGCACTTTTGATTCACTTCGGCAGTGGTTTTTTTTTTTAAAGCTATAAAGCTAATATTTGGCCACAACATGCGTCGTACTAACGTGCTTCTTATTGAAAAGTTCCAGACAATTCGTCCGAGAAAAACCCCCCATGCCAAAGTGTATTATGGAAGTGCCCAAGTGGTTCTGCACCCTATGTGTACGAGTATACTGACAAACAATTATTTGAATCCATTAAGTATTCGCTGAGATGGTGAGGGTTTTAGTATTTTTGCTTTCTCTCAGGCCTATACGGGTTAATTGAAGTACACGTAAAACATTTAGCTAACAAAGAAGTGCGGTTTTTTCATTTATCCCTTCCTTTTTCTGAACAGCAAGGGTTCAAAATTCTTGGAGATTTAATGTTGTAGACAACAAAAAAGTAAACCAAAATATTCTTTTATTATTATAAATAAAACACAGTCGAAGCTCCCTTACTTGCAATTGAAATTCAATTTTCACTATATGCTTTAGTTTACACTACAGTGAAATTTCAATATTTTTATCTGTGTAGTTTTACCTAATAAGTGGTGTTCTGCAAACATTACAGCAATAACGGGGTATTTTTTTTTAATTTCAACATTAATTAAAAGTTTTTAAAATGTAATTCATAATAAGCATATTTTTATTTTATTTTTTTCTTACCCATTTTATACATTTTTGAACGCTTTTCATACAGAATTTTTCATAATATGAAGCCGGAGCCGGATCCTATTCTTGGCACTTCTGATTCACTTCGGTTTTTTGAAAGCTACTGGGATCATATTTGGCCACAATATGCGTCAAAGTTGAAGTGCTTCTTATTGCAAAGTTTCAGATAATTTGGCTGAGAAAAACCGTTCATGTTAAAATTAATTAAGGAAATGCCCAAATAGCTCTGCGGCATATAAGGTAATATTGCATCGAATTTAGATTTTTATCTTAAAGCGTTATTATTTTATGGTTGATACAATCGATATTTTTTATAATGGATTAACAAATGGTTTTGGATGTGTCCCACTTGCCCAGCCGAGCGGGTAACTGCATTGTACAGCCTATTTTTTCAAACTTCATTCTTAAGTTTTCAATATTTCACTACTAACACTTCCCATACGTGGAAACAGCAAGAAATATACCGTTTTGATTCATATTACGGACACTTAAGGCCTCAGTGAAGTATAACCCAGCTTGAAACATACAAAATAAATCATTCTGTATGATTTTTTAGCGTTATCGAGCATCGGAAGCCCTTAACTTTCGGATGGTGGGTAAAGAATACGCGTCCGCAACTTGAATAATTTTAAATAAATCAAAACGTGTAGCCTTTTCATGATTCTTATTCCGGACGCTCCATCACTTTGGCCTCATATTCCGGACGCATTGATTCGAATTACGGACAGCTCATGATAATCATTAATGGAACAGTCGAATCATCAATTGAAATCGTTTAACCACTTAAGAGACGTCTAAGGTAGTTGGGCATTATAAATTTGCAATGATATTTATGGAAAAAACCTAATAAAACAAGTCTCGAAAATGAGAACTTTTAGACGGCGAATATTGAAACATTTCGTGTGAAACGTTTCCCATACAAACGAGAGTGTCCGGAATATGAAGCTGTCCGTAATATGAATCAAAACGGTACTGCCGTAAGGTGACTGAAAAATGTTTGTGTTTGGAACTTATGTAGAACAGTATGTTGAACTGCCATATTTTTAGGTCCCAGTTAATTACTTTTGAAAATGTACGATCACTTAACCTTATGATAATCCGGCACACTATACTGTGTGTTATAGAATGTTCTGCTTAATTGAGAAACTTATAAATTTCCTTACCAAAATAATGTTTATGCTTAAAATTAATGCATTTTAACTAACAGGAGTTTGTGAGCAAGAAAAAAATCATTTATTGCTGAAGCTTTCAGTTAAAGCTTCAAAATTAACTAGCAGAATGTTCACAAGAGTCACTTACCCTTTTGGATTGCCGAAAATACAATTAGATTTACAGTTCCGAAAAAAAACTGTAATGAAAATGTTGACGATAAATGCAAAACAGAGCCTAATCCGGCTTGGCTGGCGGTGTACTAACTATCGGTTTCACACAGTGTACGAACTCAATGTTTCGAGCGCCGCTGCAAGCGCCGCTGTGAACGCCGCTTCGAGCCCCGCTGTGAACATGAACAAACAGCGTACGCTCGGGTTCATGTTCATTTTGTTGAGCGCATGTGTGAACTCAAAAACGAATGTTCATTTTCGGTTTTGCGCTTTGCTGCGCATTCGCGCCGGGCTACACTTTGAAGACTGGTTTAAGCCCAAAAAACATTTTTTTAGATTTTGTCACATCCTTTGGCTTAAACTCAAATTTTGGGTGTATTTTGTTTTCCGTGTCCCTTACGAAATGTCACATAGGAACAACCCCAGTGGTCGAACTAAAACCCCTGTGGTGTTTTTGTCGACTAAGCGAACGTCAAACATGGTCAAAAGTGTCAAGGTTCATTTATGGACCAAATTTTTAAATTAAAGTTTAAACATGATATAGCCATAATTTGAACGGGAAAAATTGCTAAAGTAGTTACAGTAACATTCTTTTTCGTGTTATTAAATAAAAACAAGATTTCATTAAAAATTTTAGGACCCAATTGACAATTCTTTTCAACTGCGTACTGCGATCAAAGAAAAGGGCTTAGGGCCCATTCACAAATTTCATAACGCTGAAGGGGGTGGGTGGGTGTCCTTGCGATGTTACGGTTCGTACAAAAATAGAAAAAAATATCAATACAAAAAGCGTTACAAGGGGGTGGGTGGGTGTCAAAAATGGCCATTTTTTGCGTTATGGAATAAATGAATGAGCCCAAACTGCTTTTCTTGAGCATTTCTTGCAAGAAATTTCCCACGCATCGAGATAGGCGATTAATTTTCTGCCGAAGTGCATACTTCGCTTAACGCTTTTTGCATGAAATTTCAACGAATTTTGTATTGCGGTCATTTGAAAATTTTCCGTTCTGCGGTAAGCGGTTGTATTGCGGTTCTTTTGAAAATTTTAAGTTCTACCGCAGCTGCCAAAGTTTTACCGCAGGCTTGAAAATCATTGTATCATTGATCCACAGACATACAGACGTAACACTTAGAAATTTCTCCAAAATACATCGCCCAGTTTACACCTTCATAAGGGATGGTACACAAATTATGTCACGCTAATTTTTAACTTTTTCGACCCCCTCCTCCCCCTTTGTCACAATTTTTGTATGAATCCTCCGAAAATTTTGTAAGGCTTATCACGCTTGGCTCGACCCCCTCCCCCCCTTGGAGCGTGACGTAATTTGTGCATGACCCCTAATCTGGTGTTGCACGAAAAGGTGTTTCGTGAAACAAGACCAGCAGATGGCGGTAGTGTAAAACTTCAAACGCGAAGAAAAACGATGCGCGCGCCTCTGGTTGTGAGATTTGTAACATAGCGAATTTGAAATAATCGTTAAATGAATGTTCGATGGAAATTTCGTCAGTGTTACGTCTGTTTGTCTGTGATTGAACGAAACCAACTAATCAAAGTATGCTTGTAGGGGGCTCTGCCCTGTTTTGATTTTGCATAGGATTTTGACGTTTACTGGCCTTGTTGTTTACTAATTTCCAGAGGGAGTGAAAGAGAGTGAATGGTTTTTGTGCAGAGCCCCTGGCTTTGAAAACAGCAGAAAACAACAGTCATTAGCGTGATTTCCAAGGTATTAGTGTTGCCGATCAATGGTGCTTTGCGAAAATCAGTAAT
This sequence comes from Aedes aegypti, assembly GCF_002204515.2. Taxonomy (NCBI): domain Eukaryota; kingdom Metazoa; phylum Arthropoda; class Insecta; order Diptera; family Culicidae; genus Aedes; species Aedes aegypti. Next base: position 156,760 of record NW_018735371.1, read on the forward strand.
TTGACAGCTGTTGTAGCTTTCTGTTCAAGTGTAGAATGGGAAGTTATCTCTAAAATTGCAGTATGAGCTGTAACATATTGAAGATACCCACCCACCCCCTTCAGCGTTATGGGTTTATTCGTAAATTTCATAACGCCAAAAATAGTCCCACCCCCTCGTAACGCTTTTTGTATGGATATTCTACAAATTTTGTATGAGCTGTAACACCTCAGAGGCACCCACCCACCCCCTAAAGCGTTATGAAATTTGTAAATGGGCCCTATGAAATTTGTGAACAGGCCCTTTTGAGATTTTTATCGACATTTTAATGTGGCTGAATAAAAGGACATCTCCACATCAAAGCTTTTTCTAAAAACGCTTTCCATCTGACAGCTGTCAACCATACGAACAACTCCCGCAGTTCGACCCTGGGTTTCGCCATGAGTTCGACTGCCAGTCGCTTTCAAAGTTCGAGCAGCCGTTTTGCAGTCGCTCCTGTCATTAGATAACTTTTCCATGTGATTATCGGTCCATCGGACTTGCGGTGTTCTCTACTTCGGCGCGCACAGTTTTTCACCCCCAAATCGGCACCAATAATGTGAAATTCGGTTCTAATCGCGTTTCCGCATGTGAATTGATTGTTCCGCCAGTGAATAGCAGTAAAATCCAGAACCCCGCGGTTGATTGTGCAGTGACAATTTCCGAAAGCCGAAAATAGCCATCTCGGGAAATATTTTCACGTGAAGAAAACGATCTGCTGCTGCCTCTAGTTAGTGGTCGTCGCCTCCTTTGCTGGGTGTGTGTGGGGGGATAAGGCAGAGAGCAGCACACAGAAGGAGGAAGAAAAAGAGGAGCGATCAAACAGAGAGTGAAATATCAGCAACAGTCGCGTGTTTCTTCGGAGAAGGGAATAAGAATTTTAAAGGTGTGGAATATTGGAAAATTTGGCCGATTTTGGATGGTAATCCGATGTGAAGATTGCGCGGAATGGAGGTTCCCCGAGTGTAACTTGGAATCGATCCTTCGAGTGCTGATGGAGAACAGTAGGCAGTGAATGGTATGTGTTGGTTGCCTAGGGCAGAGGGAAAATATTCAAAATGTCAACAACGTGGTGCGGAAATAAAGTGGAAAATCAGCCGAATTTGCGTTCAGTTGTCGAGATTTGAAGTGATTTCCTATTGTTTTGTATGAGAGGTTGGTGATGCGATATTGCTATTGCATTTTGATGTTCTGACTCGCCTGGAATCAGAAGGATTCCGGAAGACAACGTGGGCGATTTGGAGCTGCCATAAGGATTGTAAACAAAACACGAGGCCTCTTCCAGTCTGCAAGTAGGTACACATCATAACTCCCTGCTGTTCCGATATTCGGGTGGAAATTTCCCCAGCAGTATCCTCACAACTATAGAGGACGAATTTAGCGGTCAGCCACCGTCTGGGGATGACCCTGGTCGAGGAAGTCTACATAAAAACAATAACAAAAAAAAATAATGCCACAATCAAAACATAACCTCACTGTCCGATTTTTGCTATTGAATCGGACTACTCTTCGAAAGTGGGGTGGTCGTTCTTCTTCTGCTTTTCTTTCGGAAAGGAATCGCATAGCTGTACGGTTTTGCCGGATCGTAGTGTTGCGCCATGTACACACATAGACACGGAAGAACCTTCGAAATTTTGGCTAAAAATCAACGAACTACTGGTGTCTTGCGTATGGTATCCTACGTTGATTTAGGAGAGACCCAGTTGATTTGATGTTTTCAGTATCTATGTTCATATGCAGGTAGGGTGGGATTCGTCATGCTGTTACACTATTGGCAATAGTATTGCACAATGTTACGAATTGGGTTTTCCCCGGTTTTTTCTTACATATTTTAGTCGATAGACTAGATTGAATATCATGTCTAGCCTTTTGCGAATTCCTTTATTAGTATCATTTCAAACATTACATTCATTTTTTAAATGTAGGTGTTCTGTGTTAGGCAACACGTTCATCCTAATGCGGTAAAACTAAATTAAGCTGAGTTGAATTCACCTGCTTATTAAAGAAAATTTTTTTAATTATCTTTACCTAAATAGAATATCGCATTTACCATGACAATAAAAGATCGTAACTGTTTTTTTTTTTCTAAAAATGTCAATAATTTTAATCGACATTTGTTCTAATGCATCAACATTGGATATTCTATGTAACTCATTAGTACTATATCAGGGAGGGAGCTTCAGATGAATTTTCAAAATGTAATTTTGAATCCTCTGCATAACTTTCCTTCTAGTATCACAACAACTAGTCTATATTATTACAGCATAGCCAGGATGAATTTAATTTTGAAGATCAAGAACTTGTATTTAAGACAAAGTTTCGATTTTATGTTAATAAGTTAATACAGACATTTTCTATATTTGTAATATGTATTTGGCTTTAAAGCAGTGGCGATTCCCTAACCTCAAATCTACCTGTTCCACGAATAGAAATTCTTGAATTTCAGCAACAAATTTGCATCTATTGAGAAGAGATCTGTTAGAAAGAACGATTCCCATAATTTATTGTTTGCTTTATAATCTAATTCTGCCGAATTAATCATTTTTAAATTTGTAGAACAGGTAAAAAGTGAGGTTACGAGTCGCCTCTGCTTTAAAGCTCTCTCAAAAAGATTTTTTAAAGTTAAGTTGCTATCTAGCATGGACCCTAGATTCTTATCTTCATTTTATCGATTTATTGGAATCCCTCTCATCGCGGCAACATGTCTTTTTTTTTGAAGGTATCAAATAAAGAGCTTTTGGTTTATGTGAGAATTTTATAAGTTGCGTTTTGGAAGCATTCGGAGAAATCTTTCATTTTTGAAAGTGTGAAGAAAAAATATCCAAACATTTTTGCAATCTACTACAGATGACACGCAGACTTCGTCCTTTGGCGGAGAGGCCTGTGTCATCCGCAAACAAAGATTTTTGATATCCCTGAGGTAACTCAGGTAAGTCAGATGTGAATATATTGTATAATATTGGTCCCAAAATGCTGCCTTGAGGAACACCAGCTCTTACAGGAAGTCTTTCAGATCTGGAGTTCTGATAATTAACCTGAAGTGTACGATTTGACAGATAACTTTGAATTATTCTAACAATGTATGTTGGAAAATTAGAGTTTTTTTTTAATTTTACGATCAAACCTTCATGCCAAACACTGTCGAATGCTTTTTCTATGTCTAGAAGAGCAAGACCAGTAGAATAGCCTTCAGATTTGTTGGAACGGATCAAATTTGTTACACGTTAAAGTTGATGACTGGTCGAATGTCCATGGCGGAATCCGAACTGTTCATTGGCAAAAATTGAATTTTCGTTGATGTGGGCCATCATTCTTTTCAAAATAACCTTTTCAAAAAGTTTACTGATGGAGGAAAGCAAACTGATTGGACGATAGCTAGAAGCTTCTGCAGGATTTTTGTCTGGTTTTAAAATTGGAACAACCTTAGCATTTTTCCTTTTGTCAGGAAAATATATCAACTGAAATCATTTCTTAAATATACCAAATGATGAACAACTCTCTGCTATTTCTTAAATACAAACAAAAACGATGAGCTACTCTCTGCGATTTGTTTACTTTTATTCATTTATTTTTATTTCGAGTGCTGGAATGACTCCAAGATTTCCTCAGAAGGTAGAAAGTTTTCCCGAGATCCTCGCAAGAGTTCATGAGGAATGTAAACAGAACTTCATCAGAGATTACTATAGGATCTGCTTCAGCAATAGTTTCCGGATTTTCACGGGTTCAGTCCTTGACGATTCTCTAAAAAAATACCTGGATAAATTATTTGAGAATTCCCTTGAGAAATTTATCGAAGAATTTTTATTGGGCTTTCTGGAGAGATCATATAAGGTATATCAAAAGTAAAAATAGGTATCATTAGATAAATTTTTGGTTGAAATCTTTGAAAAACTGAACGAAAATTCTGTAGGAAATTGTAAGGAATCAGTAGAGATAGCTCTGGATAAATTATTGCTTGAGTTCTTGAAAATGTCCAACACGGAAATCTTGGACGAACTCCAAGCGAAATCTTTTGGAAAACCACTAAATTTACTTCAGGATTTTCTTGAGAAGATTGTGAAACTATCTTCATAGGAATTCCTAAATAACTTCATAGTGGAGTTTAAAGAGTAATTTTTGGGATTGTCCTTAAAAAAATCAGGTTAAATTGAAGGGTATTCAGTTGACGATAATTTCATAGAAATATTCCCTAAGAAGGCAGTTCAAGAACCAATAAATTAATTCCTTGCGCAAACACCTGCATTAGCTTCTGATGAAATTCTTGGAAAAAATCTTGAAAATATGCGTACAATAATACGAACAATAACACTTGTAATTCCAAAAAAAAAATGGTCATAGGGAAATGTTTGGTCGAATTTTCTAAGAAATTCTTATAGAATTCATCTTTATACCCAGATACCTTATTGGATTATTTTTATTTCCTGTTGTCTTTTTCGATTGTTCCCGTTTGACGTCTTTTTATTTTCTGTTTGGTTTCTTTTTGGTCTCTATTTTCAAGCATAAAGGTCTTTAAAGTTCCTATTTTAAAGGCATTCAGTCGCTACCAATTCTGAGTTTGTATTGCTTTAGATCAGTGATTCCCAAAATGGGTGAATCCATCCCTCTTCGGAATGATTTTCATATTCAAGGGGGCAAAAATCTGAAAAACTCACTCTTGATTTAGTTTCGTTATATACGCAACTCTCCATGCAAATAATCTGTTATCTCTCCCTCAAGAGGGCCTACAATCGGAAAATTTCGCAAACTGTCATTGACCTAAGCACAGTCGGAGCCGAACGATTATATCTTGCTCATTCGTTGAAAATCAAAAGGGCCTAGCCTTGGGCCAATGCACGCTAGCAAAATTCAAGTTGGCCTATAAAAATGGTCCATGAGTGGTTGAAAATCGAAAATGGGCCAAGCATTTAAGATCATCATTTTTTGCCACATTTTTGACAGCTTTCAGGATAAAATCGAATGTTAACGTGTAGTAATAGTCTGAGACGAGACTCGCGAAGACGGTCTTCTTTTTCTGCGATTGCTGAGTTTTTTCTTATTCCACTCAGTGTTTATATCAATCTTGCGCAAGCCGTTCAAGCTCTCACATGATCATCTCAGCAAACAATTGCGTTTGCATCACTCCGAAGAACAACGGCATTTTGAGTAAAGTTTCATGCCAGCAAACGTAGCAGAAATTATAAATAACTAGTTTTGTGTTTTGATTTATCAGCATCTTTGGAAAAACTGCTCCGCTAACTGAGGTTTTACAAAATAGTTTATTTTGAATACAATACTTTTCACTTTTGCAGCCATAAAAACGACGGGCTGCATTTGAAGTTTCGTGACAGCTGAATCTGGGCTGCATATGACGTTGATATTTTTCCTCTTCGCGAGTCTCTCTCAGGTAATAGTAAATCGTCACTCAACGAGCAAGAAATCACATTGCTTGATTTGAATACTGAGAAATAGGAATTGAAAATGTGGTGAACAATATTCACATAGAATTTTCTCAGAATCAACGATCTGAAGATTGGCCCTTTTGGATTTGTTACGCGAGATAGGAGATAATTTTGAAGGAGAAGAAGAACAACCATTCAAAGAAATTTCTTCGCGCAACTCTCTGTATATAGACTCTGAATGGATCGTCTTTGAAAATAGATTTGAAACATATACTGGGATATACCTACAAAATTTCAAGTAAAATCTGAAGTCTCTCGTAGTTTAGAATATCTTTTTCGCGTTAAACTGCAGTAGAGAAAAAACACAGTTTTGGGTTTCACATGTGTATTTTATATGTTTTGGATTGGATGGAAATGTGTTCTTAGTATGGTTAAGTATTTGTTACCAAAACGTTTGAAACTTATTTCAACCAAATTAGAAATATTACACAAGTCAACATGAAATCGTGAATTACGAATCAAACGAAATTAGGTTTCAAAAGCAGAAAATGGGTTTCGAATGGCGTTGTTCAGCAGCAACTGATTCAGTAACCTGTTTAACATTCTTCTTCTTTCTGGCGTTACGTCCCCACTGGGACAGACCCTGCTTCTCAGCTTAGTGTTCTAATGACCACTTCCTCAGTTATTAACTGGGAGCTTACTATGCCAATGACCATTTTTGCATGCGTACATCGTGTGGCAGGTACTAAGATACTGTATGCCCAGGAAAGTCGAGAAAATTTCCAACCCGAAAAGATCCTCAACCGATGGGATTCGAACCCACGACCCTCAGCTTGGTCTTGCTGAATAGCTGCGCGTTTACCGCTACGGCTATCTGGGCCACCTGTTTAACATATAAGATACTATAAAAATTATATTTATGTATCACTGATCTTCAATAATTGTCGTTCTTACTATTAAGCTGATAGCTAGGTGGATACTATTCTTGGCAATTTTCAAAAGCTAATTGGCTCATATTTGGCCTTATTGAAGTGCTTCTTATTGCAAAGTTTCTGGCTGTTTGGCCGAGAAAAAAAAACCATACCAAGGAGAATCAATGAAATGAAACGCATAAGAAATTCGTTACTCTGTATCGGATATATTTTTGTTGCTTGAATCAGATTGAACAATATGATATTTTTTTTGAATTGAGCAAACTTACTAGTTTGATTGATTTTGGCACATTTATCATTATCAAATTGTTGAAAAAATCAAAATTCTCGTATTCAAAATACATATAAGGGTGGGGACTGTATCAAAAAGTTTGGGAAACATTTTAGAGTCAATAAAACATTCTTGCTCCAGTCTGATTTAACACCGACCATAATAAACGCTAAAACTTCCATTTCAGTGAGTAACGTTTTAAATTTCAAAGTTTTAATATGTTTCTGTAGTCATGTGTGATAATCAATTTCAAAACCTCAACATGTTGATTTTATAATAATCCATCATTTTCGCCAGTCATCCTATAGATGATGATTTTGGGAAGAGTCGTGCAAGGAAACCAACAGGAATTTCATCTGGATCCCATTGTAGGCATTCATTTCTTAATTCTTCCAGATCCCTCTTCTAGGTCCTTCTCTTCATAGGGTCACGTTCCATCTCGGACAGAGTCTGCTTCTCAGCTTAGTGCACGTATGAGCACTTCCATAGCGTTACTAACTGAAACCTTCTTTTGCCAATTTTGAAGGTATTCATTTAAAAATCTCACTTATGATACCTTCATGACCCTCTCCAAATAGTCTTATAAATAAGGAAGATAAAATACTGAAGGTGTTCTCTTCCAGGAAATACATCCAGAATTCCTCTAGAATTCAGGAATTCTGTTCCAGACTTTCTAAGAATCACTTCGATAATATTTTCGAGGATTCTTTTCAGAATTTATGTAACTTGGTTTTCTTAGGATACTTTCGGTAATTCTTCAATCTATTTGCTTAGAAATTACAAGAAACAAAAATTTCCCCACTCACTTTATTCCAGATGAACTTTTTACCATGCTTTTTTACTGATTACCTCAAAGATTTTTTCCAGATTTCCCTTACAAATTTTCCACTATAATTTCTGGGGAACTTATTGTGTACATTAAAAAAAATGGATGGATTCATAAATAAATTTCTAAACATATTTTTGTAGAACATTTCTAAAACATTATTTTTGCTAAAAACTGTCGTTCACTCAACTCTCCCTTACTCAATAATCCGTATCTCGATATCGAGATAGAGCACCATAGTAAAAGTTGGTTTTCATGGCTACCTCGATGGTCCCTTGGATCACAGTTTCACTGGTTTTGTGTTCTGTAACTCGATACCTCCCTAAATCGACGATCCCTTCAACATCGAGTTATGGAGAGTTGACCGTAGAAAGCTTCAATTGTTTCTGGAAAAACAATTTATGGATAAACATTTTCAGTAATTCATACGTAAAAAATGGAATAGTTACAGAAGTGTTCTTACAGTAAGTTAAAGTTTTGGAATAATCGTAACAACAGATGCACAAATTATCGCAGTAATTTTTCTGTTATTCGTCTTTTTATCATGGATATCATATTCATAGCGTAAACTGGAATTTGCAATATTTCTACACATCAATACGCGTCCATGAAAATTCTTCATAAAAGCTGTTATGCCTCTTAAAGCTGACATCAGAAGGTCTCCTTGAAAATATAAGAAAACAAGTTGTCTTGTTGCTTTAAAGCAATTGCTTTCAGCGCTTGATTGCATTGATTATTTCTCTAAATAACCCGAAATTTTTATAATAGTTTCAATGACAAACTGCGCTGAACAATACAGAACTCTTGACGAGAATCTTCTTCTTTATAGTAGGTACGCACTGGGACAGAGTCTGCTTCTCAGCTTAGTGTTCCTATGAGCACTTCCACAGCTATTAACTGAGAGCATTACCGCATTCGTTTATTTTGGGCAAGTACGATGGTACTCTATGGCCAGGGAATTTAGGATAATTTCCATTACGAAACCATGCTGGATCGATCGGAAATCGAACCCAGACACCTTCAGCATGGCCTTGCTTTGTAGCCGCAGACTTTAACCACTTGGCTAAAGAAAGCCGCTTGACGAGAATATCTACTGAATTGCGCGTAAATGGCTTGTGGAATGTGAAGAAAAGACTAAGTTGAAGTCTAGCATGGAGTACTTTTCCAAAACTCTGGAAAGAATTCTATCGAACTGTTTTCTGTGTCGATAGAAAAATTCATCTTGATAATGTCTTCTTGTTTTCCCAGGATTCGATCGACAGCTATATTCCTCAGTTATTCAAGAAGAAGAATATAGAGAATAGACAGACAGAATACTAACAGTTCCAACAAGCTAAATGAACAAGAAAATCGAATAAATGAATCTCCATCGAATACCATTATTGCATGAATGCACGCTCAAAAAAGAGTTCTGGAAAACGTGAACTGCTGTTCACGGATTCGAGAACGGTTTTTTTTGGGCAGGCCAAACGGATTTTTTTCGGCAGGTCAAAAGAGATAATTTTTAGAAATTTATCGCAATCAATTCCCATAGAGTTCTGTTACAATACACAAAATGACTTGAGCTTCTCATTTGTAATGAGGCTTTCCTTGACGGAAAAAGCGAAGTTTTCTTCAAAAACTAAGCAGGAAACTAAACTGTGTATCACGAAGAGAGTACAACACACCAGTTCTGGTAGAGGGCTGGAACCAGATCTGGACATTGCAACGGACTTCTTTTGTTAGACATAAAGACTCGTCGCTTTCTTAAGAGTCCGGTCAACGAGAAACAACAAAGGACGTAGAGTCTTTCGCAGACAGACCAATAAAAACATTCCAGGCAACTTGCATTTGCACCTCGGCGCTAATTTTGTCCATTAGCAGAGTTATCGCGAAAGGACATCGTTAGCTCACTCAATCAGGCGCAACACCCAAAGCAAGATTGGTTCGAAATTATGATTAAAAATCACCTATTACTTCAAACAGTACAGAAATGCTGCATAATTTGCGACCCACGTTCGAAAACTACGTAAAAATTGAACTAATGTAGTGCATGCTTTGGTCCAGTTTGGATGTGATGCCTTGAAGAAGAAGATTTCGTGACAAGCAAAATTCAACATCTGGAAGTGTCGAACTGATTGCACGGGGATCACGTTTTCTACGTTACGCTAAGTGACAAAGCGTTGTCATGTAGAAATGGAACCGGATTGAACCACCTTTAGGCAGATCAACCTGATCTCTCATCATTCTAACAAGGATTCTCAAACAAATACATATTTTACTCGAGGGATTTAAAGGATCAATCACAAGCATCACAAGCTATGACATCAAACAATAACTACTGGAGAAGATTCGCTGCTTATCATTCGCGAATCTAACAAACGGTTTGCCATGTCCCGCACCGGTTCAGTTTCCCCCGGTGCCCAAAAAGCTAGAGATAACAGAGCAGATGACGAGGAACGACACCTCCCTTTGTATATTGCTTCGCTGACCGAAGCATTCTCACGAGTTCGACCGTTGACGTCATAGGCGTGTACTTCACGACGGTTGTGGCTGATACGTCTCCTCAAAGCGTAAAGTAGTCCAAGTCGTTGCTTTTTCGCCTGCTGCTCAATCAAACAACTTTGCTAACCTGCTGCTGCTGTGGTCAAGCCGAGCGAAAAAAAATAAGCAGAAAGAGATAATTTTGGTGCAAATAGTTCGACACACCACACCATACGCGTGTGTGTCTGAGTGTTGGAATCTATGCTTAGAGTTTAAAAGACGGATGGACGGACGTGCTCCTGATGATCAACGTCGCAACCACATGCACACAGCTAGAAGAATTGAATAATCGGGTTTCTTCATCTGTAGAGCCATCGCACCCTATCCTATCTACTCTATGTTGTTCGGAATTCGAAGCACAAAAAAAACTGTCACGAGACGTTTGGCAAGTTGTCAAACGGTTAGATAGCGCGTGTATACTTTTATATACATACGTCGGTCACTTGCTCTGAATCACACCGGAGAAGAAGAGGAAGCGGTGTATTTTGCGGCTGCTGTTGGGAATTTTTGTAGATGCCGGTAGATTCTGAGTGGAAGTTCTGATCAGAACTGTATTGTCCAAGATTTTTAAACAATACTGCTGTTACCATGGGACGCACCGCGGGATGAGTGCAAATCACGTGAAGAATGGAATTTCGATATCAGTCAACAGAAGCTTTTTTGAAGTGCGAGAGCCCACTCTTATCTTTGTTATACAGACCTCTACCATTAACACTGTAATGCTACTTTGGCGCTTGGTCGAGCTTGCTCTCGATTTCATACAGTGGTTTGTTGATACAATACATCATCAAGCGTCGACAATGACTGTGAAGTTCGCGCAATTCAATTCGTATTCTCACCTCCGACATAGCTGCTGCAATCGGCGTGTCATTCCTGTGGTAAAATTCCACTGCACATCATTGGACAGACGATCAGCTGTCGCACGATGGACGACGAAGACGGCAGCCACATGGTGCGCGTCAGACATAGCCAAGGAAAAACTTCTATTAGGTGGATGCTGCTACTTCTATACCGTTCTGATTCAAATTCCGGACACTACTTTGTATGGGAAACATTTCACACGATTTGTTTCAATATTTGCGGTAAAAAATTCCCACTTCCATGGTTTCAATGAGCATTGTCCAAAAATATCTTTGAAAATTTGGTTTGCTTGGTTGGTGACTTCAATTGTTGATTTAACTTTTCAAGCTAGGTATTAATTTCATGAGATGTCTGCAATTCGAATCAAAGTGTCCGGAATGTGATCAAAGAAAGGACACACTTTTCTATTTAATATATATAATACCTGAGTTGTCTATTTTCCACTAACGCTATGAATTCCTTCACGTGAAATGTTTCACATCAAAGGCCAATCTACAATAGCTTTTATGAGAACACTATGACAGCTGTTTTAAACTTGACGATAGAACACTACAATAGCATTCCGACAACATGCGCTATGCAGTATAGATAGAGTATACATATTTTGGCCTGAACTGTCCGTAATACGAATCCAAACGGTACAGCCATTGCTTCCGCTTACTTCACTTGGCCGCGGTTATCTATTTTTGCACTGCCAACGACAACAACGGTCGTCGTCTCCGCGCCGCACCAACATCTTCTTTCCATATGGTGTTATGCAATTTTACCGGCACAATCTGATTCTCGCTGTTGTTGCGCCGGTATGGGCCGGACGGAGCGATGCGCTATAGTGGGACAGGGGTAAGGGGTTAAGAACGACGGCGACGAGGGTCTTGTCGGTAATAGATAACAATTTAACACACGATTAGCTATGACCCAAACCGTATGAGTGAAGGTGTTTGTCGTAGGGGCAGTTGTCAGACGGAGCCGGTTGGTTTTCTTTTCGAGGGCACGTGTGTTCAGAGATGTTTATGGGGATGTTGGGAGAGATTGCGGAGATTTATAGCGCTTCAAGGCCCGTACTCAGTGGAGACAATGCGAGTGTTCTAGTTAATGAAATTGATGTACAATAAATTAAGGAAGTTGGCCTTTTTGATTGAACCTTTGGAAATTGCATGAATTGTGCGATCACACAGACAAAATGAAAGGTAAAGATATTTTGACATGTGGTAAAATCCGCAATTATGTATGAAGCAAAGTCATGCTAATGGTGTTTTAATTCGATAGCTGGACGGCCAAGATCTATAAAAGAATCCAAAGATCCTTATTGGATTCTCATTTGATTGACTATCTTATCGGGTGACACAATGCAAATTTTATGAGTAGGAAGAGCATCGTATTTAGAGCTATCAGCTAAATACTAGCTAAACGGTTATCAAGCTAACAATTAGATTGGTTAACCCTATCTTGATTTTATCTAACACAAAACAATAACTGGGGAAATTCGTAGATATGTAGTATGCGAAGTTGAATATTTTATAGCTTCAAAACCTAGTTAAGATAAGTATGAGCTGTTTTAAAGTCCTTATTTTGTTAGCTTCTCTTCTTTGCCTTACATCCCACGAATACATGACATTCGAAAATGTTTCAATCTGAAAGCTTCGAGTATCATTTGGAAATATCTTGACCATAACACTATCTTTTTGTACAGTGATCAATAAACTGCAGCTGGATAGGTTCACATCATTGGTCAGGGGCTTACTAGCACATCGGCAATCATTTTTTCATTAGAACAACATATGAATTATCTTTAAAATATAATATTTGGTGTGCACATGTCCATACGGTTTGGACGATTGGTGGAACGTCCGAACTCCAATTCTTCAATACGAGATTGCATGTTTTCAGGAATTACTATCGGTTTCACTGCATTCACTGAGAAGTTCGTTAGTAGCCGATCAATCTATTCAGTGGCGATTCCCTAACCTTAAATCTACCTGTTCTACGTATAGACATTTATGAATTTTCACAACAAATGCGCATCTAATGAGTAGAGAAAAGTCAAAATAGTTGGTTTCAATCATTTAATTGTTGCGTATGATTGTAAATTTATTAAAATATTGTGTATTTCTTTCACTACTGGACTGCGAAGTGCGGTCTCATAAGTGAGAATAAAAGTGCGGGATTGCATTCAATCCTGTTGGTGTCTTCAGAGCACTTATTTTTTGATTTACAAAGAATAAGTCCCCCGAAGACACCTACCCGATTTGATGCAATTGCGCACTTTTATTAGCGTTTCCGCACTTATAAAAACTTCTGCGATAGTCCAGTGGTGAAAGAAATGCGCAATATAAATTTTAACAGTTAAAAAGTGAGGTTACAAGTCCCCCGGAATTCATTGTAGGGAAAAGTGGAGCAGTTTGGCCACCCTATTTTCAGTTTAGTTTAGTAAAAATCAATTATTTTTTTCATTTAACTTGAAAATTATTAGCATATATTAACGCTCCATGGAAACATATTAATATTTTGAGGACATTGTAATAGTCAAACATCATCATTCTAAAATGTTAAAATTTGAAAGAGCTATTCGGGGCAATATCAAAGTTTTGTCGAACATTATCTATTTATTTTTCTTTGATTTGCATTGCGTTGCGTAGTAATAGCGTAATTCGTGGATTCCATACTGAGAGCTTTCATGTTTTAGCTTGCTCAATCTTATTCCGATTGCCTACACACTAAGCTCTTACGGTGAATGTCACCGTAATATCAACAGCTGAACAGTTCGGTGAAATAAAACACCGTAACTTCGTCGGAATTTAAAGGATTCCGGTGATTTTTCACCGAATACTGTAAAAATTTACCGTACTCCGTTAATTTATTTTACCGAACTGTTCAGCTGTTGAGATTTTACAGGAATCCGTAAAATAATTTAAGTGTGTATGGAGAGCTCTTTTGGAGTGAATAGTCATACTATCAGAGTTCAGAGTTGAGAGCACTTGAGAGCTCCCAGTGTCGGCCATACCTATCATCTCCGTCACTAGGAAAGGAAACGATAATAATGATATGATCTCTACTTAGCAAGAGGTTAGCGACTCAAACGCTCTCATAGATGTGGGATGTGGGTGAGTGGTAAGGTGATGGTCTAGGATTCATCTCAAGCGAGTGATAAGACCGGGTTATGACCAATGGGAGCGGTATTTATAAGAATGATTATTTGCACTCCATAGTTATCCTAGGATTGAGCGCCACTATTCGTTCTCTGGAACGAGAGGTACATAGTTTTATATGAAATTCTAATTCTCAATACTTTGTATCCATTTCGATAGTTTTTATGCCATTTTAGAATATTGTTCTTAAGGTCGTATCGTACATTACGGAGATGGAAAATGATTGTTGTAGAATATCTACTTAGCAAGAGGTCAGTGACTTTTTGACGCCAATATTACGCGTTGCAAGAAAAATGTTGCTTCCTGCAAAATTCAGAACTTCTATCAAAAAAATTTCCATCAAATTCATCCTAGTCACCCGTGATATTGTTGCAGCTTCTGCCTGTCATTGTGCAGATTTTACCAGATTTTACCAAATGCGCAAAACTTCTTGTATGAACATTGTGCATTCAGATAAATTTTTGATCGAAGTTAATAAGAGAAATGAAATATTTCTCATAAAAGTTCGCCGTCGGCATTCTAAATAGTGCTACGCCGACAACAACAATTCTTATGCGTGGGCGAAGCACCAAATTGGAATGTCGACGCTGAACTTAGCTGAAGTTTTCACTGCCGAACGAACTGTGTATTTCCAAAATTTATGAAATCAAAAGCTTGGAGCGGAGATATTGTTAAAAGCTTCACAATGTACATAAGACAGTTAGGACAAATCAAGACTAACAATTCAAAAGGCCTCATCTCCAAAAAGTAAACAATGAAAAAAACGCAATCTTGTTTTGTCAACCAATAAATCAAATTTTTATTATGAATTTACGCATTGTATGTTATTTCATCGTCCAGAAAGTCGTTGGACAAACTGATTTATAGTAATAAATATTATTACTATCATTTTAGCAAAAAATCGTGCTAAAAATCGAGTCAAAGGAAATGAGGCTTTCATTTCACCAAAAGCTATGCAGCCCTTTTGATTTGTGCCCATAGACGCCGGCCGACGCTGATGAGGCCAGTGAGTTGACGCCTTTGTTTACTCTAACTAACATGTGTTGAGGCCTTCTAGTTGTGGCTTATTTTTTCACCATCCTGAGATGTGGCTTTTTGAAAATCATCCAAAATTGATGATGAAATGTTGAAGTGTTGAAGAGTGTTAAGTGGTGAAGTAAGGTACAAGGAAATCTCTACAGCTGAAGAAGATTCGTGCGGTCGAATAAATATGTGATTTCAAGCGTGTGCTAGAATAAGGGCGTAAGTCGCATGATCGATTTCTCTTCATCGATCCTCTCTTTTGTGAATAAAGGTGACAAGAAGCGGGTTTGTAAGCAATTTTAAACTTCAGGGCGCTAGGCAGCGATCCATTTTCGCGTCGATACAAAATACATCAGTCTACAGGAACCCGACGGAAAATTTGATAATGTTCACCGTTGCTACAAGAGCTGTGTAAAATAATACAAAGCGTAGTCGCTCCGTAGCATAACTTACTTCTACTTAGTAAATTGAAATGTTTTTCGTTATCTAAATTTCAATTTAGATGTTTTTTTTTAATAGGCGGTTTCAGTCGAATATAGAAATAAGGCGTTTTTAGGAAAAGGCCGCATTTGCGATAAATATCCTGGTTAGCGGAAAATGAGATGGGGCCTTTTAGAAAAATGTTATTTTTTCAACTTTTATGCATATTTTTAAATGACTATTGTATGTTTCAGTAAGAATAGGCTCTTATACACTAAAATCAGCAAAAAACGGATTTGTTTACATTTTGGCCTTTTGAATTGTTATTCTTGAAATGAGTAAATTATTCTTCTACGAATCGTACAAAGAATGCGGGTTGAGCGATACGCATCTCGCTAGAAAAGAATTGCCGATGAAATATTCCATTCAAAGACTCCGGATTTATTTAGGGATGCAGGATCAGATAGCACATCTTTGATTCTGATGGTTTTTTGAATCCATGGACGGATGATTTAACTCATCTGCTGATTTCCAATATTAATCTCATACTTTGTGAGGAAAATGATAGCTTAAATAAAAGTGTGAGATAGTTTGTGGATGACTCCTAAGAAATTCTAAGACGAATTTCATCTAGTATTACTGTTAAGTTTTTATT
Source organism: Aedes aegypti (assembly GCF_002204515.2). NCBI lineage: Eukaryota > Metazoa > Arthropoda > Insecta > Diptera > Culicidae > Aedes > Aedes aegypti. The sequence goes on from NW_018735371.1 coordinate 172,813, forward strand.
TTCCTTCCTTTTAAAACCGATCCGACTACCCCTATCTTGGTTGCGAGCTCCGCCTTTATACGACTGCTTATGTTATCCCCAGTACCCGATTTCGCATTCATCAGCTTCAATACCTGATCAAATTCCTGTTTTATGCATAGCCCCACCTCCATAACGCTTATGAGGCTGTCACTGAGTCAGAGGCCTTTCGTAAGGGATGTGCTACATCAACATTTCCTTCCTCAATCCCGGCTTTGAAGGCTTCATGCCCGTGTGGTTAATGTTACCGAGCATTTAGCCGTATCGTGTCAAGGAGTTCGATTCCCGCTTCAGTCCGGAAAACTTTTCGTCAGGGAAGTATTTCGCCTGTGCCACTGGGCGTTATATACTAGTTCGTTGTCATGTGTGGTGCTTTCTTGAACGGACAGAGCGTCCACTGGAAGCATTAATGTCTTCTTCTTCTTTCTGGCGTTACGTCCCAACTGGGACAAAGCCTGCTTCTCAGATTAGTGTTCTTATGAGCACTTCCACAGTTATTAACTGAGAGCTCTCTTTGTCGATTGACCATTTTTGCATATGTATATCGTGTGGCAGGTACGAAGATACTGTATGCCCTGGGAATCGAGAAAATTTCCTTTACGAAAAGATCCTCGACCAGCGGATTCGAACCCACGACCCTCAGCATGGTCATACTGAATAGCCGCGCGTTTACCGCTACGGCTATCTGGGCCCCAAGCATTAATGTGTCGGTGCCTTAAAAAAAGGTTACGGTAAAGATGAGCGTGGCTAGGAATAGCGATAGTCATAGCCTTGTTCCTGAAAGCAGTCTAGATGAGACTATTAAAGAAAAAAAATGAATATTGCTAGTATCTAATTTACGAAGTTTACCGTAACTACGCTCACGTTAACGCTATGTATAGCCAGCTTGTTTCGTGTTTGACCAACATTCATCGTTTGTTGGCATCACTCTTAATATCACTTGACACACGGAAAAAAATCGGTTGCCGGATTCATGAACAAAAAGTCATGAATTCATAAAATTTTATATTTCATGATATCATGACTAAAAGTCATGAAATCGAGAGTATTATGCAAGAATTTGTATGCTCAGGGCGTTACACAAATCTAACTGTCACTTTCTTCATCTTAGTCAACGCGTCTCATGGCGATCGGTGATTTTTTCTAGTAGTTTTGTTTTTGAAAAAGTTTAAATTGAAGACACTGCTCTTCGGTACCTTGCCATCGTATCGATCAGAGGCGTCGCGTGACCTAATTATCCACCTGTGCACTGCTTACTTAACTTTATCTCTTTTTTTTTGCAATATGTATGCTCCACGGACATGCTAAGTTTTTTAGTATAAAGAGCGTAATCACCATTCTCGAATATGTGTTTTTCTCAGCTTTTCAATAGAATTAAATATTTTATATTTTATTTAGTAATCAAGCTCTTTAGTTGAATTTATCAATAGAGTTGTATATGGGTATCCAATTTATATATTCTAAATCTTCGTTAACTGGAATCCTGTTTCAACATTTTCCGTGGCCTGAAACTGTTGGCAAATTTTACTACAGGACGAGCTGTCGGGATGAAATGTCATTGAGCCTGAAATTTGAGCTTGAAATCTATTTTGATCATTCAGAATATCAAAAATAAGATGTCGATCGTAATAATATCGTTCTAAACAAGAAAAAAGCGGAGGTCAATGGATCATTAAAATAATTAAAACGGCCGCAATGAAAAGCACAGATAGCACCACCGTAGTCTTGTGTGTTTGACATAACAGCGATGCTGTCACAATGTTTAATTCCCAATACGGTAGCGCCGCTGTTTTGATGCGGTAAGTACCGAAAGAGTTACCTTCAATGGTCCATTTATTCGTGATCAAACGTCAAAATCCCACCGCAAAATCGCTAGTGTTTGGAAGTGATGTTTTCTTCCAAAACAGGGATTGAATCCTGACAAAATTGAGAGAATCTCTCACGTATCGCTCTCTGTAACTATCATAACATGCTGCACATTATGAGAGACTGTTTATCGTATACTGCTACAACTTTGATCAGATTGGGGGGATAGTAGTGCATGATAAAACCCCTCTAATCAAGCTCCAAACCTGGGGGACACTATTGCTACTGAAAGTTCGTGGATTGTTTATCGTGCCAGTAAAGAAAAACACCTATCCCCAACGGTAAACAAGCGAGATAAATGGATTTTATCATCGCTCTCTCTTTGGGGCTCTCGCTCGCTGCTTCCATTTATCAGACTTGTTACACCTTGCGATACAATGACGATCGTGGACCGCAACAGATGGAATGTTTTTCTTTGCTTGCTTTGATCGTGCTTCATACTCAAATGAGAGCGAATTCTACAAGGCGGCATCCACAAATTACGTAACGCTCTAGGGGGAGGGGGGGAGTAGGCTCAAGCGTTACGGCTCATACAAAAATTAAAAAAAATTCATACAAAAAGCGTTACGGAGGGGGGGGGGAGGGGGTCAAAAATTTCCAATTTTAGCGTTACGTAATAAATGGACGCCGCCCAATGCCTGTTCCAAAATGCAAAATCATCACTTCCAGTTTAGTTCTAAACCCACCGTTATATGAATAATGGGGGCGCGTCAGTCGTCGCAAGTTTCTTGTTAAGCAGTCAATAAAAACCGGTAAATTTTTCATCGCAAAATAACCCAATAATCAATCATCATTCAATGATGAATTCTGAAGAAGCAGTGCCAATTTCAACAGCACTGGTTTCAAACTAATCTTGCAATTTAAAACTTTGACTATCTATGGTCACCATGGTCATGTATATCTTTACATATAATTGAACCAAAACAGTTCGCATCGTGTAAAATATTCGCTTGTGTTACATATAGAACAAGCGTGGTGACGACGATGGCGCTGGGGGTGGGCGCGTCCATTCTGCAATTAATTATTGCAAAAACTACTGCGGAGGATGCGAAAAGCGAGGTTTGAATACTGAAAGTCAACTAAAAATAATCCACCTTCCGCTGCCTGAGACACACCCGCGCTTCACACCATAAGCATGGTGATCCTGATTGCTGACGGCGCGAATTCCAAAAGAGAGCAAGCAAAATGAATCTCTCTCGTGGATTGATTTCTCTCTTTTCATGCCCTTCTGCACTCTCACACTGGTCGACTTCGTTGCTGTAACAAGATGTGCACTGGTCGGAGTTGACGCTTTGGCTTCTCACACACTGGAATTTGTAGTTCAAAAAGCTCTCTACCACATTGGCAGCATTGCGTGTACGATACCGGGCAGCCCGTTTACCGATGAAAGTGCACACGTTGGGTTTCATCGCCCCAGCCAGCAATGTGTAGCGTGGGATAAAGTGTTGCGTAGCATGCTTCACGCTTCGCGTGAGCAAAAGAATAGTTTTCAGATCGTGCGTCGCACGAAAATGCCTATTTCATTTAATTTGCAAAGCAAAATTTTAACAACTATTTTGATGAATGTAAATTATGTAGCAACTATTGATAATAGTGATACTTGTAAAGGGCTATATTTTGTTAGGTTAATGAATTATTAAATTGTCATTGATAAGTTATACATATTGTTGGCGGTCAGGATGAACGAGAAGCCACCTGTGCAGTGCACATGTTGCACATGCGGACGCGACGCCTCTGGTATCGATGACATTCTTGGCGAGATTTCCGTAAGTTCCCACGTTGTGTCACGACACAATCAATCTTCCGAAGCTGTTAGCTGTTCCAAAATATACTTACAAGCCTTCATCATGATTTTGCAGAACCGGGCAATGTTTGACTTTGAGCGAAGCTTTCGCTTCACAAACTCGTCGGCGATTTTAACCTCGTTGTGATGTCTTCCCTATGTCCTATAGCAGAGCAGCTCAAAAAAAGCCTTCGGCAGCCGAATGTTCCAGTTCACTTTCCATATCCACAGTATTGTTAAGGAGTGTTCCATTACTCATGCAATCCACCAGCATTTTGTGAGCCCAGGGACCATTTGTCAAAACAATATTTTGCATACAAACCTAATCACTGAATGTTCGCGTTCCTGCTAAAGATTTGGCACTCGTTTGGTTGACGATTGTGGAATGTGTTCGCGGTTTATTACGAAACTACCGGCGCAAAAGTCGCAACGATTTTAGTTTTCATTGCATTTGTTTACCTATAGCAAATATAAACTGGGATCTAAATTGACGTATAATGTTCCGTTTTCATGAAATTAGTTCATGATTCAGGGATTCTGCTTCATGATTTCATGACTCAACTATCCACTTTTCAGCACCATAATCGGAATCATAAATGAAAGCCATCTAAATACATGAATAGTGCTTATGTTTTCATGAACTTTGTTCATGATATCAGATTCGCTTCATGATATCATGACCGAAATTGCCACTTTTCGTATCAAAAATAGGAATCATAAATGACAGATGACTAAATCCATGAATAGCGCTTATGTTTCCATGAATTTTATTCATGGTTTCAGCATACATGCTTCATGATTTGAGGATTCCAGCTGATATTTTTCTTCGCTTTAAATTGAAAACGTAACGTATTGCCGGCGTTACGGTAAAATGCTTCATGATTTCATGACTTTTGGTCATGGTGTATTTTCATAACATGAAAACACACTTTCCTCCTGAAATCATGACTCATTCTCCTTATTTCGAGTGCCGCATTTTTACCCGTGCACACCACGGGCGCACACACTTCTGCATAATCTGTACCAAATATCCTTTGAAGCCTTTTGTTTTTTGCCGAGTTTACATCTTTTTCCCAGCCTATCCCTTTCTGGTCTGATGGTTATCTGCCGTTTTGCGCATAACTGTCCCACTTTAGTTGGTATTTTGTATAGTTCATTTCACCGCAAAATTCTCTCTCTTTCGCTATGCAAGAAAGTTCAACATTAAGGGTATTGATACCGTTGTTTTCAGGTTTTATCGAGATTTGAGTTATACTTTGGATTAGCTCTACTGTCTCTAGCATTATGTTTCGAAGTGAAACGTCGTTGATTTTGAACAACATGTCTCTTGTGTGAAACTAATCATTGGCAGCTAGTTGTAGAAGCATGTTGAGTTCAATTCAACCACTTCTAACAGATACAAATTGGTGTCAAGGTTAGATACACTCCGAAGAAGAGTTCGGAGAACTACAGCTCGTAGTCTTTCGTGACTCGAAAGATTGGCCTGTTGAGAAGATTGATGGGGATTCGACTGGTTGGCGCTGAACGGGATGAATAGGTCATTTGCCAGACGACTCAGGACTACGCGAACGAACTGTTTACGAAGTGTCACCAGCTTTCGGAGGTAGGATTTGAAGTAGACGACACCTGGCTGGCAAGCTTGCTGATGAAAGGCCTACCAAACCAGTACGAACCGATGATCCTGGGATTGGAATCGTCGGGTATGAAACTTACGGCAGATTTCGTCAACAATTCCAAATCTTGCAAGATGTGAAGGTCGGAAGCAATTGCAAGTCAAGCGATGGTGTGTTCTACAGTCATCCCAGACCAGAGCAGAATTCTGGAGAAAAGTCTTCGGTGAAGTGTTTTCGGTGCAAGAAGTCGGGGCACTCCGCATCCCAATGCCAGAAGAAACCCAGCGAGAGGAAGAAAACCCGAGGAGAAGCCTGTGGTAAGCAAAGTGGTCACGCTGCATTCTACGCGGCGTTCAACGCAGTGAAGTCGACAGAGGACAATGTCGATTGGATCTTCCATTCTGGTGCAACAACGCATCTGTGCCGGAACAGGGAAGCTCTTGGAAGAAGTTGAAAATGTGTCGTCAAGTATCAAAGTTGAGAATAATGCCTAAGCTTCCATCATCTCGAAGGGCGTCGCCAATCTTGAAGCATACATTGGAGGTTTGTCATGGGGTATTGCTATGATGTATGTTTTGTGTATTCCAGATTTAGCCTGGAATCTTTTGTCCGTGAGTAAGATTTGTCAGAGCGGATATTAGGTGACATTCGAGAAGCAATCATGCAAGGTCGTTAGCCAACGAAGGAGACCATAGCGGTTGGACAGTATTCGAATAGCCTCTACAAACTGAAGCTAGTTCAAGGATCTAATGGTTCACGCGGAACGGGATCAGAACAGTTTTCAACTGTGGCATCGTCGATTTGGATGTTTCTCGATCAACGGCATGAAGCGGCTGAATAATATAGCGACAGGCATACAGTTTGAGGAAGAAAATATGGGGAAATGTGTTCCCTGTTTTCAAGGTAATCACGAACGGCAATCGTTCAAGGTGAAAGCTCATCGTGCTGGTCGGGTGCTCGAGCTAGTCACTCCGATCTCTGTGGGCCGATGGAGACGGCATCGTCTGGGATAAAGCATATATTTCCTGACATTCATCGATGATGCAAGCAGGAAAGCGTTTGTTATACTGTTTCAAATCGAAGGCGGACGTTTTAAAATCATTAGAAGATTTCAAATATGTTGTTGAGAACCAGACGGGAGAGCGAATCAAGCGGATCAGAACGGACAACGGCAAGGAGTGGAGTGCGTCAAAAGTATGCTGTTTGACGCCGGGCTTACAAAGCAATTATGGGTGGAAGCGGTACCTACTGTTTCGTACGTCGTCAACTGTTCATCGAGAAAAGGTCTTCAAGTCACACCTGAAGAGAAGTTCAAAGGAAAGCGTCCCGATTTGTTGTACCTACGTGTTTTGGAAGCGAGGTTATGGTACATGTTCCTTAGGAGAAGAGACAGAAATAGGATGAGAAATCAGAGCTTTGCATCTTTACGGACTACAGTGAGAACTCGAAAGCGTACGGAGCGTACAACTTCAAGACGCAGGAAGTAGCAGTTAGTCGTGACGTGATATTCCTGAAGAAAGGTCAAGTTACACCGAGAGAGGAAGATCCAACCAAGAGGCACCTTTCAAAATGGTTGTGCAGAATGAGATGGAGGTTGCAGAGTCGTTGATGGTGAATAAAATGATCTGCAAGGGCAAAATGACGAGCGTAGTGAACATATAAATGTAGTGAACCCGAGTTCGAGAAATCAGATAGCAACGCCGACAAGACACTGATTGACTTCGAATTACAACTTGATGCGCTCCCTCCACCATCAGAGGACCCACAACAGTTGGTAAGGCGCAGTACGAGGGAGTGCGTAACCCCAGGTAAGTATCAAGATTTTCATTTAGGTCTCATTATTCTTCCTGACGAATGTTCCACAGCTTTGCGATGTATCAGGTGATGCGAGCGTTGATCCTCAGACGTTCCAGGAAGCGATGGTCCTGAGTTGGACCTGAAGATTCATCAGATGGATGCAGCAACCGCGTTTGTGCAAGTTGAACTGGGAGAGGCAGAAATTTATATGAAGCAGCCAGAAGGATTCGTCAACCTTGATCGTCCGAGGAGTGTCTGCAAGCTGAAGAAAGCGCTGTATGGACTGAAGCAAGCTAGCCGGATTTGTAACCAAAAGCTGGATGGATAATTGAAGCGCTTTGAACTGAAGCGATCGAAGTTCGACACGTGTACTACCGGATTGAAAACGAACAGATCTTGAGAGCAGTGGTGTATGTCGACGACCTTCGTATTTCCAGCGTTGGGTGAACCATCTCAAGATGCAGCTTAAATCGAAAATCGTGATGAAGCATCTTGAATTGGTCATAAAAGTCCTTGGCATCCGAGTGACGCGACAGAAGGAGACTGTGTGTACATTGCAAAAGTTGCCATTCTAGCATTCGTATATCGTGTGGCAGGTTGGGAACGATGATACTCTGTGCCCAGGGAAGCCCAGATAATTTCCATTACGAAAAGATCCTGTACCGACCGGAAATTGAACCCAGACACCTTATGTATGGCTTTGCTTTGTATCTTCGGACGCTAAGCTAAGTAAGGCTTCTTTAAAACTTGATTTGACAGTTTTCTTGCAAAACGAGAAAGATACACTTATCATTCGTGAAGCTACCTATAAGGGCGATGTTTCAGATTCAGATTCAATCGTACATATTCGAACATGTCGTCAAACACGAAATAAAGACAAAGGAGAAAATAAAACCAAATAATCATTGTTATGATAACACTAAAAAAAATCGCATGATTAGTGTTTTTGTACGCGTCAACACAGAAGGTTACCAGCTAATTGCCGTCAAACGATCGTTCGCCGTAGTGCTAAAGCTAAGTCGAGGTGACGACGTTTTCCACCGAACAGCCGCTGACCGTCACAGGCCTTCGTGTCCGTCTTGTGCGTTGTGCGTGCGTATGGGAAGAAGAAACGTCATTGTCGTTGCTAATGCACGCGCGGATGTAGGTGGACGAACCGATATTCGTGTGATCCATGGTTGTTCTATTTTTTCGACTTCGCCGTTTTGTCGATCGTTGAAAGATCGAACGTGCTTGTTGCTTGGTTTTGTTGAGAAGAGCTTTATTTTAGTCCGTATGCGTCGAATAGCGTTGCCTTATTCTGATGTTTGAACGAATAGTGGCGTAATATGTTATAGTACATACTGCTATTGATATTGATCCCAGAGTTTCAATCTAGCTAGGAAACAGAGACGAGCTTTTACACAATCGTCGTAATATTGTAGATAAGCATATGGGGGAGCTGACAGTTTCGGCAGCAAGTGTTTGTATTCTAGCAATGGTTTTGTCGTTAATATACTGAAGATGTTTATGTCCTGTAAGAAGAGCATTTTTTTCTTATTCGTTTATTTAATAGGCTCATTCGCAATTAAGCATAACGGAGCCGAAATCCGTACAAATTGATTACAAAGTACTAAATTTACAACCTTGTGCAATCAATTCATTGATTCTTCTCTCGTCGTCTTCAATGTACTGCTTTCGCAATTCTGCATCCTCGATCCAGGAGTACGAAACTCGTCTCGCCCGTGGTCGAGCAGGAGAAACATCAGCTATTACCATAACGCTGCTATCGCTTGAAGTGGATTCAGACGATGTGGGTTTTTGTTATTTGATTGTGCTCTGTGTCCGAGTCGATCGATCTTTGACGTTTTGTTTCTGCTTTGCTGAATTTTGGTGCTGTTGCTTTGCCACCGACGGCCCGGCTTCGAAAGAGGAGGCCATTGTTCATCAGTGCTTGGTGTTTTTTTTGCTGTTGTGGATGTTGTTTCTGTTGGTCGATGGCGCTGAAGTGGTGGGCTGGTAAGTTCGTTTGCGTTGGTTGTTGTTTGGTGGCTTCTGAGCATCGTAGTTTTTGGGTGCGATTTACCACCGCAGTTTTTGCAAGTACGAACTTGCGAAAAATGAGAAACAGAAGTGACTTCTTCTCCAATGGTTACGTATGATGGAATGGTTTGTTGAATTTGCATTCGCACCACGCGTACGCCGTTGCTGGGCCTGGAAAATAATTTTCCAGACCTCATTCCGAATGCTAAACACATTACCATACTGACTCATATAGTTAATGATGGCCAGGTTGTCGATTTTCTTCCGGGAGATCATTCACACGGAACATCCACGGCTGTGCTGTCGAACGTAAATAGGCACCGGGAGCTTCCGCCTTATCCCGTCGCACTCCATACAATGCTGCAAATGATGCTTCGATGCAAAGCTAGATGCAGCTTCCTCACTTTGCATCGTAAGATACACAACGTTCTTAACGTTATGCAGCTGCAAACTTTCACTTCTGACATGTCTATTTTAAGATCCTCATCGAGAAACTTTTTTATGTCCAGAATGCTTGGCCGATTTGGGAGAAAGATATATCCAACACGATACATTTTTTCCTCGATACCGGCATGATGCGCAATATGAAAAAAAGAAACGGTGGGTAAAACAACAACGCAACGTCTGGTCTGTGTAACAGGAGGAAGCAACTGAAAGAAGGCATGTTTGGCTCTAAACAGAGTCTACATACCATGCCCACACAGTTACGGATCACCCACAGTGACGGATCACTTTGGCGTTCAACAGCGGATGACTCGATCAAAACATAAATGTTGACGTAACAACATATTTTTCCCATGTTATACTATTTGTCTTCTACCATTTGTAAATTTAAGCACAAACATTCAACCGCTAAATAACGGTGTATTTGACAAATGTTCAGTTGGTACCACACAAGTATCATTATATGGTCGTTTTCTGTAAGAAGTCGCCGTCAGCATTCATAAGCTCCCACAGGTGCTAAAATTCAAATATTATGGCAGAAAAAATGCTCGTTCGCTTCAATTTAGTATGAATTCATCTTTGGAAAACATTTTCCTTAATTGGATTGTAAATCTGAATATTAGCCATGTATATAGCAGTTTTAACTTGGTGATCCATAATAGGACGAGGACATGATTGTTTACCACGGTTATGGATCACTTCCAAAGAATGTAGATTCGCCATTTTAAGCATTGGATTCGACATTTTCAGACAATACGCACTAAAGGATATAACTAATAAAGCATCAAGGTTTTGTAAATTTCATTTTTAGCAGACAAAAATGAGTGAAAATTTTAGTGTGGAGCGAAAACAGTACATGTCTCAGTTACTACATGCAGTATCACAAAAAAATGGCATTTACCCTTGTTCCAGCTCTAACACTGCTATTTTTCAGTAATGGACACATTGTTATTTCGCCAAATCATACAATACAGATGCATTGAGTTGAAAATCTTTTGATTTTGCGCACTGATCCGTAATATGTACAATTTGATCCATAATTGAAAATTGATCCATAATATGGTTTCAGAAACCGATACAATTTTTAATTTTATCAATCCTATGTATATCAGGGTGTCTACTACCTGGAAGAAACCTGGAAAACCTGGAATTAAGGGATTTTTTTTCAACTTGGAAAAACCTGGAATTCCTCAGGGAAATTCGGCCATAATCAGGGAAATTTTGTTGAATCAGTGATAGAAGGTAGAACATATCTTTTTTTGTGACAGAAAATCTTTTCAATCATATAATTTTTCGGCTGCGCCGCTGACAAGAAACTACTAGACATGTTCAGTCCTCAATTTTTTTTAACGATTTTTATTTATCCGGCAAAAAACATGTGTAGATAATAGCGTCCTTATCTTAACTTCTTACCTAACTCTAATCCTAACTTAACCAATACGCTGAAAGCTCTATTTTCGTTAGTACGCAGCATTTTGGAGTACGCGCGTCCAAGTCTGGTCTCCCTATCATGCCATCCAAGCAAACAGGATTGAACGAGTCCAGAAGAAGTTCGTGCGATTCGCACTCAGGAGGCTGCCATAATAGAAATATTAGTAGTAGAACGCTAATGGCGTAATTGTCACACAACTGATTTCAATTTATATTACCTTTAATTATGGTTTTTTATTGTTTGTTCTATACCATGATGTTGTTTTGGTTCTTAAAATTAATTTGACACTTTGAGGCCCGGTACTCACGCTGTCAGTTCGTGGCAAACTAGATGTTGGTAACACGAACAGCAGCGACATTAGCATTCTTAGGTTAATGCTTCTACTGCTGCCATGGAATGACCCGTTGCGTCTACCACCGTATGAGCAAAGATGCCAACTTATCTCCCTGGAGACGCTTGCTTCGAGAAGGACACATTCTGAGCGAATGTTCGTATTCGACGTGCTGTCTGGCAATTTGGATTGCCCAGAACTTCTCCAAAGAATTAATTTCTCCGTTCCGTCACGTTCGCTCCGTCGACATTCTGCACTGTGGCTGCCCAGGCATCGCACAAATTTCGGCGAGAATAATCCGATAGATCGCTGTTGTCGCAAATTCAATGAAATAGCTCATCTACATGAATTTGGCCTATCCAAAAATGTTTTTAAATGTTGCATCCGTAATGTTTTATAGTTTTAAGCATCAGTCTGTAGAGTTTTTTAACTTAAGACGTAGTACAATAAAAAAATAAAAAAATATTAGAAAGTTGGGAAAGGCAAGTACAGTTCCCATTTACAGTTGGGGGTCGTTCATGAGCATATGAAACTTATTTGAAAACAGTCTAAATTTGTTCACAAAATGTTTTTCGACTATTCCACAAGTTCTGAAGGAAATTTCCAGGAATGCTTCAGGTATTCTAGTGATTATTTCTGGAACATCTTTATAAACTTCTCGAGGGATGCTATCAGCAATTTTTCAAGGGATGCTCAAATGAATTCCTTCAAAAATTTTTGTCAAGAAAATCGTAAAGCTTTGCAACATTATTACCTCCAGTAATTTTCACATAGATCACTCTGAAAACAAATTACAGTGATTATCCCAGGATTTCTTCTAAATGTTTTTTCACTGATTCATTCAGCGATTTTTTCAGTTCATACTTCTATGCGAATATGAGATTTATCACATATCCTAATGAAGTTCTTCCACAAAGGTTTTTTTCCATAGTTTCGATATCGCCGATTTTTTCATTTGTTTTCTATAAAACATTCAGCCACGATTACTTACATTATTCGATGAAATATTTTATGAATTTTTCCAACAATCCCTTGAAAAATTTGACTTGGAATTCCTCATTAATTTCCTCCAGAACTTTCTCTCAGTATTTCAACAAACTATTATTGCTGTGGTTCAAACAATTTTTCAAATAATATTTCCAATATCCATGGATTCTTCAAAACTTCATTCAAGGTTTCGCATCAAAAAATCCTAAGAATAATTTATATTAAGAATACAGTAGTATTTTCGGAGATCCTCGTAAAAATTCATCAAGGCATACTTAGAACACAAACAAAAATTTTCTTTAGAAATTTCACGCGGATTTTTTCTCAAAATTTCTGCCAAACAAATCTGAATCAAACCCTTGACATTTCCCTAATGAAATTTCTGCAAGAAGGACTAGATTTTTTTTCCTTGGGAAATAAAAAAATAACAGGAATTACTGAATGAATTTTGAATTTTGAAGATGCTCTAGACGGGAATGTTGAAGAAAGTCCTAGGGAAATCAATGGATATATTTCTTGAGAACCTGAGACTTCTTTTGAAAATTTCTCCTCGGTCTTAGTAGGGATTCCTGATGGAATCTCCGAAGTAGTTTCTATGGTTATCCCCAGAAAAGCTGCAAATTGAGTTCTTGAAGTTATCCAAAACTAAATTCTTGGAAGAGTTTCTTAGAAAATTCTTGAAAAACCACAAAAAAAAAACTCGGGAGATTGTTGGAGTGAGATGTGAAAGAAATCCACAGTAAAACAAGCAGGGTAACTTGTCATTACCTCAAGGGACTCCAAAAAAGTCTTAACATCATTCTTAGGTGACTGTCCGTTCAAATGAGGAACCAAAATCTCATGACGTGGTTTCATGTTGGGTTTCTTTTCATATTCATGATTCAAGTCTGTTTTGTATTCTCTTTGGTTCATGTCGGTTCTGCATTGTTCAAGACAAAATCTAAAAAAAAAAAACAAAACGCACTCTAGAAATTTTTGTGGGTGTATCGCTGATGTCCATAATTCAAAATCCCATTTCAAGGGAAATGGGATAAAAACGCAAAATTTTGATAAAAATAATTGTTTTTTGTGGAAATGAAAAAAAAAATCACCGAATTTTAATTTTGTTTTTTCTGATGCTGTTTATACGTTTAAGTAGAACAAACCGAAAATAAAAATTTTGTTTATTAAAATGAAAAATATTAATGAAATGAACTAATTCGTTAATCATTTATTCATTTTGAAGAATTTATACAACCTTGATTTTTTTGACCTGGAAAACCTGGAAATCTCAGGAATTTCATTTCTGTAAATGAGTAGACACCCTGATTACACTCCAAACAGTTTACCAACCGAAGTTCCAACTTGAAACTATTCAATTCGTGCTTTGAAATTACAATTTTACGTTTTACATGTCGTTTTAATTGAATTTTATAGGTTGGACTCCATTCTATTTGATCCATAACTGTGGGGTCATGGTACTTAAAAAGCTCCTTAGGTACAGAACTCGACCTAAGACAAAACAGAAACTTAAGTAAGAGTACCAATCCTGATAGTGGTTTTGAATCTCAATCCGGTCGAGGAATAAAAAAATACTAAACTCGAGATATACGATTTTGCTTATATTGAAGTATAGAAGTCATTGAATAACAATTTGTTCTTGTACACCACAATAGCTTTCGCGTTTTTCCGTTAAAATCGGAATTCTTGAATTCTCGGAAAACCGCATAAGTCACTTGACAAAAATATAGCTCAATGACCGCCCCGGTGCACTTGTCGTCGCATCTCAGTGTTGATCAGTCGCAGATGCAATCTGTTTCAATAGCAAGGATTCGCGTTTTATAACAATAAACACGCCGTACAGTCACCCCACGCAGTTGAATCACCCATAATTTATGAATCAGCTGACTTCAAAGGACAGGATTATTATCAAACTTGTCACAAAACATCACAGAATCATTTTTACTGATAAGAAACTATGTGTAAAAATAATTCTGTGATGTTTTGTGACAAGTTTGATAATAATTTTGTTTTGAAATCAGCTGATTCATAAATTGTGGGTGATTCAACTGCGTGGGGTCACTGTAGATGGGACGACGTCGTCGCCGCCATATGGTGTAAGGTGGGAAGCGTTGCTCTCATTTCATCGTGAATGATGCGGTAGTTTATTGCATCCGCCGTCCCCGTCTGACCTGGCGTGTACCGATTTCACAGTTTTGCGTTTTTACACACTGATCGTTCTTTATGTTTGCTGACTGTTGACATTGCAGTACAGTTGCAAATTTCGACCGACGATGACCGCACGAAATTGGTGCATACTTCGCACGGACGGACGTGTCGTTTCTTTGTTTGCAGGTTGTGATGTTGGAAGGTTGGAAGTGCCTTTGTTTGATTATTTTTACGCGCCAGATGGAAAACGATGGCGTGCCGTGTTTCTTGAAGGCGAAAGTATTAGATTGATTTATGGACGGTTTTATTTTTACTTTTTTGCACTTGTGAATCTTTTTGCAGACACAACAATACTACAATGGTCCATAGGGCTTTGCACAAAACTCAATCTCTTTCTTTCACTCTTCCATAAATTGTGTAAACAACAAGGCCAGTAAACGTCAAATCCCAAACAAAATCAAAACAGTGCAGAGGCCTATAGATCTTCATCGATTTAATCGATTCGATCTCTGCAGTTACGCAGTTATGCTAATAAACGCAAGAATTCCAATTCGTAAATTTGAATCCAGTCACTATGATGCTGTACATAGCGTTATAGGCTTTATAAATGTTATTTTTATTGAAGAAATAACGAGGATCAAACTTAATTGTTCTTTGAAAATAACACAAGAATCTTTTGCATAGATGTCCTTCAAAAACTTCCAAAACTCCTTTCATTCGACGTGTTGTTTCAACGATCTGTAATTGCTGCTTTAAGTAAAAATTGTATTTTTTCTGCTTATGCATAGATCACATCACTAATACTAAAACTCTCGTGGAGTAGGATAGCTGTAGAATTCACAGCTTTACAAAGTACTATTTAACTGGTGTTACATGGCGACCTCAAACAGTTTACTTTAGCAAAGACAAAGTTGTCCTGATACCAGTAGGTTGTCGGCATACAAACGGTACCGAGACAATCTTCAGATGTTTCTCGTTGACCAACATTCGATCGCATAGCATAGCCCAATCATGACGTTGGTATTTAGACGACGCAGCGTCCAAGGGTCGCGCATCCATTGCCTCTCGTGCGCGTCTTCGCTGTTTAAATATGGCAACTCGTCGGCTCTACCGACAAAACCAGAGTGTCAAGCGTTAGTATACATATCGCCACTAGCGGTTGGTGTTCCTAAGTCAGTTAAATTTAGATTAGTCATCCGCAAGGCGGCCGCTGTTAGTTGCTGCGCGTAGTTCTCAATCGGAAAGAAGCACGTTGGTTGTCGGTTTCGTTCACCGCCTCCAGACATAATAACACAAAACACTGAATAGTAGGTAATCGGCGTAATCGTAGATTGGCATTTGACCCCGTTGATCCACGATTTCAAGTCTCGATCAGATACCGTTAACAGTTATATACCTTAAAGCCTTAGAAAAAATGTGCACCACAAGTATTGACAGATGAATACGATAAACCGTAATTGAATGTTAATCTTCGACTAATCAGTCATAACTTCCCATCCTTTCTTTGCAGTGACCTGGGTGAACAGTACTGGTAGTCTCCAACCAATCGCGCCCAATACCACGACGAAATCTCGGTTCTGGGGAGCGAAATCTTCCAGAACGAGATAATCTCCAGCCCCGTCAGTGCACAAACCCCAACAGAGAACGGAGGCGCAGTGTATAGACCTAGCTCAATAGTAAAAGTCATGGAGTCTAGAATATTGAATGCAGCTGCTGCGAGGGCAGCTCCCACCTCAGCACATTTTATCGGAAGCAATAGGAATCACGCCTTTGCCGTGGTTACCAGCAGTTCACTAGCGAAAAAGTAAGTATCCTGATCAATCGACCGGGATGTTTTGGAGGGAATTTACGTTGTGAGTGGAAAATAAATTTCAGAACCATTCGTAGCCTGCAGTACACCATACCGGCTGTTGGGCACCACTATCGTAAATGCGTTCGCTCCCGATGGCGAGGACGACGATGACGATGAAGACGGTTTAGGTCCCGTTACCCTAGGCACGTATAGTCAATCAATGAATGTAGCCAGCACCACCGATGTAGCGGAATGCTATGATGAAGAGGAGAGAAGAAATGGATGTAAGTTTAGCTAGTGCCTTCTGTTTTGCACATTGGGGCGATATAGAAAGCGTTGTTCTTACAGGAGGACGTCGAAATGTCGCCAGCTATCGAGGTGATCTCGATCGATCCGAACTGCTGACTATGATACCGATGAAGAAGAGGAGCAAAGAAATCGAAGAAACGATAGTAGAAGAACACCCACCTGTACCGTATCAAGAAGTATTACCAATGACGTCCCATTGCGGAACAAGCTCCAAGTATAGGGAACAAATTGTAGAACAAACAGTAATTGTACAGGAAACAGTGCTTGAAAATGTGTGCGCGCTCAAGTAAGAGTTAGAAGGAGATGTGATAGAAGGTTTGGAAAGTGATGACATAGAGCCAGAGTTGTTGAGAACATTCAT
>NW_018735372.1:0-42323 GCF_002204515.2 Aedes aegypti
CAAGATTTTTTTCTGGCAAAATAACTATCGCGACTGCAAAAAATAACAAAAATAAATATTTAACATTTGTTCGCGCATAAACAAACTTAAATTTTACAATTGTTCGTGCAATATCCCTACAGACGGTACGAACGGTACAGACGGTACAAACATTTGACTCCGTCCATCGTTGGTTTGAGCTAAATCAAACTTGTTTGATTTTGACCAACCGATCGACCAACCGTTAAATCGGTTCCACAAACTATCAAATTGGTTCGTCAAGCAGCATCACACACGGTCAAACTAAGCGCCAACATGAGCACAAACCAGGGGGGCGGAGTCAATGTTGGTCAAACGGTCTGAGCGTCTGTGGGCTGCATAATGTCATCCCTTTATCCGCCTGCATTTATACATCACGCATGACATTTATCGTTCCTGGAAGATAACAAGCCATGAACGGAAATAGACAGACACACACCACCTACTGTTTGGTGCCGATTACACAGCGCAACAAAAATGAGGATCAAATTATGTGTCTCTTGTAGGTTTGGGTTGCTGAATCTGATGCCGTTCTCAGAAATTTCCCAGCACGTCACAATTTTTAGCTACAGGTCGCCAAAGTTGTATGAAACATTGGTTTATTGATGTTTACCCAAAATTTGAAGTATTTTTATCGAACTTTTTTTGTGATCTTATCCACCAAGCATGCAAAAAAGGACTCAAACTTTCGTTTTAGATATATTTTGGTTGAAGTTTTACGATTAAATTTAGATTAAACCGATCTTTTTCAACATGCTTGCAGTCTCCATACAAAATTCTTCGATTCTCTTATACCGTTTTGATTCATATTACGGACAGCTTCAAATTCCGGACACTCTCGTTTGTATGGGAAACATTTCACACGAAATGTTTCAATTTTCACCGTCCAAAGTTCTCATTTTCGAGACTTGTTTATTAGGTTTTTCCATAAATATCATTGCAAATCTATAATGCCCAACTACCTTAGACGTCTCTTAAGTGGTTGAACGATTTCAATTGATGATTTGACTGTTCCATTAAGGTGAAACATCTCGGAATCCAAAGATGGTCGGCACAACGGCCGACTTCTCCCCCTACTCACGTTTTCAAAGGCACAAAACTGGAGGAATAGTTGACAAATGTTCCTGATCTTCTTATTTTAAGCTTTCTGTTAGTGCACAAAGCCAAAATAAAAGTGCACTGTTGTGGGATGCTTTCTTCGCGAGATTTGTGCCTTTTAAATTTTAGTGCAATCTTAGAAGTTGATTCCAAACTGTTTCACCTTAATGATTATCATGAGCTGTCCGTAATTCGAATCAAAGCGTCCGGAATATGAGGCAAAAGTGAGGGAGCGTCCGGAATAAGAATCATGAAAAGGCCACACGTTTTGATTTATTAAAAATTATTCAAGTTGTGGACGCGTATTTTTTACCCACCATCCGAAAGTTAAGGGCTTCCGACTTTGTTGTTATTGTTATACACATAAAGTTTGAATTCTGTGGCAAATTAAGCAAATGAATTGCCTTACAAGCTGGCAAACTTGCATGCAAGTTGGCTGAAATAGTCAATTTTTGCATTTTCAACAACCAATATCTCAAAATCTGGACGTGCTATGATATTTCTGTAAACGGCAATGGATTCAGCAACTCTTAATTAAGTAAATAGAGGTATTTTGATGCTGGAGACAAAAACGTGTTCCGCAGTGTTACTGTGTGTCACCAATGTGTGTCAAAATCCAAACATGCTTCTAGGTGAATTCTTTTAAAAGAAATGCTTGAAACTGTTATTTGTAAAGTTTATGTTCCAATATTTGAAAAATGTTGTATGATGCGTATATGAACCCATAGATGTTTTAACTGTTCCTCGTAGAATTGCTCAGGAATACTGTATGAATCAAACTAGAGAGAAAGTGAGAGATGCAATTGAAGGCTTCTTCGAACGAGGCAATTCTTTAAATACATTTTTTTTATTAGGTAATTCTTTTTTTTTTTTTTTTCAACTCCAACAATAAAATTCTGTTTTTTTTTTCTTTGGCGGAGGCTCACAACCTGTAAGAATCTCAGTAAAATACGCGGAGGACACCTTGGAGGAATTCCTGTGAAATATGTGGAGATATCTTCTACACGTTCCTCAAAACATTCTTGGGTGGATATAATGACTACACCCATGTTTTAAAAGTGGCATATATTAAATATATGTATCAGTTACTCATGCTTGCAAGACATTTGCTTCGCAATCTCATTTTAAACGTTGGTTGCATACGCCCATGAATAATCAGAACTAGGACTACTGCTTTATTATTCATGTCACCCAAATTCTACGGGCTAAACACAGTTGACACCTTTCGATAAGGGGCTGTCCATTAATTATGTAAGGGTTTATGGGGGAGGGGGGTTTTGTGTTATTACGCGCCATTCAATTTATTTTAAATTTTCATACAAAAAATCTTACCATGGAGGGAGGAGGGTTGAAAATCCCTGAAAATTGTCTTACGTAATTAATGGATCGCCCCTAACAACTTCTTCCATAAAATTTCCCAGCATCCAAATAACCGAAACAAGTGTCTCTGCGTCATCCACTAGCCACCATGGTTACACACCACATTAACTATGCAAATGGAATGAAAGAAAAAATGTAACACTTCTTCCCTTCCTGAAAGTGAACTGTCATAATATTTGACCTTTTGTTGTGTAACAATTTGTTAATTTTATTTTTATGTAAATTACCAACCGAACCGAACCACATCAACGTGTCACGCTTTTTGGTGGTCGTTCCCATTCTGTGAAACTGATGCAGACCAAGCTCAGATGTAGGTGACTGCCAAAGACACATAACTGATGAAATTCCAGAATGGAAACTGCTGCCGTTCCATATCATAGCCGAAAGCATGTTCCTTTTGGTCCGATGTCACATCACATGTGCGAGTGAATGTGATTTTTGTTTCCTTTGATCTCCGAATCATCAGATACGGCTGTAGGAGAAACAACTCTCAGCTTTTCGGTCGTCGTAACATCCCGAGCGGGCGGAGGACCTGAATGCGATGAAATTCCTGTGGTTTATGGAGCATGAGCAAGTGCCAAGGGTTCTGTGGGAGCAGCCGGTGCGAGTGATGTAACATCGGCTGGTCTGGCACTAGGAAATCTCGCTGGAGTTTACAATGCCGTGCAAAATAATGAAGTCACCAAATACAAAATAGAAAAGTGGTTGACCATATCTCTGTCCGTCTAATTAATACTCTCCATGATTTGTTTTACGGGCCTTCCTTAGCCGAATGGTTAGACTCCCCGGCTACTAAGCAAAGCCATGCTGAAGGTGTCTGGTTTAGATTCCCGGTCGGTTCACGATTTATCGTAATATAAATTACCTTGGCTTCCATTGGTATGGAGTATCATCGTTCCTGCCACACGATATACGAATACCAAAATCGCAACATTGGCAGAGAAAGCTCTCAGGTTATAACTGTGGAAGTGCTCATTGAACACTAAACTGAAAAGCAGGCTCTGTTCTAGTGGGGACGTAATCCTATATTCTTTTAGTGACCCCAAACTTTTACACTGCAGTGTATAAGCAGCGTTTCGTTGCGTTCCAGTATAGTGTCAAAGAACTACCGTTGAACAAGTGTCAATGATGATGATCTCGGAGTTCTTTCCGCACAACAGCTTGGTTGTCTCATTGTAAGAGGAAACCATTCTTTCATTGGGACTGCCATTCACTCGTCGGCTATAATTTTCCCCAGATGTTGTGCAAATGTCGCGCCGCTCCGAGGTCGCTTTTCTCCGCGAGTGAGATCCGGATCTGTCACAGAGCGCTCACAATCCGTGTCAGCTGGCGGTTATGAGCACATTGCGTTTCGGCTAGAGAGGAAACCTTTTTATGTCATCATTGGCCGCCAGTCAATGGTGGATGTTTTTGCCGCTGAGCATGATACAGAAATTTAATGCCGGGAATCATCCAGTGCTAATCGGTGAGATCACACTGAATACCAAAGATTCTCAATCTTTTTTCGACCCACCAGAAATTAAAACAGTAAAATAATAGTCTTCTGTAGAACAAGGTTATGGTTGCAAATTTGTCAATGTTTTTAATATTTAACAATCTTTTGTCATACTTTACCAGAATAAAAAAATAGTTAGAATAATAGAGAAAAATCAGAATGAATATTTAAGTTTATTTTTGTTTTATATTTGTTTTTATATTTTTTTGTGTGTTTGGTTTACTGATAAAAATTTATATTGATTTTTTACATACAGCAGCCGACTTATTGTTTGTTATTTTAAGTTAATAGTTGACATTCGAAATTTGTTTTTTTTAATTTACTGTTATTTTAAAATTTCCATTTTTTTGAATTAAGCTCAAGACTGCATCATTCAATCATCAGCAATCATCGAAAACTAAAAACCAGTTTTTTAGCACAAATTTTAAGTGAACCTCACGAAAATCTATCATTGCATTACAGATAGTAAGCGCAATGCAATGATAGATTTTCATGAACATTGTTTCAGTTTTGAGCAAAAAAACTGGTTTTGAAAATTAACAAAAACGATGATGGTTATTTTCTCTTATTTTCCTCTTAAATAATATTGTATACTGAAATCTTGCATATTTTTTTGATAACTACAACATTTTTCGCGTTTCGCCCTGATACAGGCTTAAAACAGTTTGGGAAACTATGCTTTATACTATGGATGATGTGTTGCGGCAACTGACAGCTCGGTCGTCGGTCACTAGCTACTGTTCGAAGGCATTTTTTTCGCACCACCATCATGTGGCCATTGGCGAATTAATGCCTAGAATCATGCTAGAGAATCAGAACACAGAAGCAACAGCAGATTCTAGTGCAGCATACATCAAAATGTTATGTCGTGGCCTTTGGCGTAACATGCACAACCGGAACGGTGACATATGGGTTGAATATGGTGGTTGCTTGTTTGTGACTATTTCATAGAGCCTGGTTGATTGGAATTGATTTGATATTTTAATGAGCACTGAAAGAAATGTTCATGTATCACCAAGTAATAAACCATGCTTGATTATTTAGGGTTGTCCAAATCCTTATGTTCAGTTTGGTTTATCACTTCTTTTTAGAATTATTATATTAGCATCACAGACCTCTCTGAACACAAAAAAACGAGGTCTGAGTTTTTTTTAACTTTAGATAGTTTCCGAGAAGGTTGGGAATCTTGATCTAATTGAAAGATTTTATTTTTAATTGTTCATATGTATAATTGAGTAAAGCGATATTTAATTTCATTTAGCACTTTTTAGTTTTAGTAGCAAAATTGCGAGAACGTCGGAGGAATAAAAACAAAACCTTTGAAAAACTCTGGAATACAACTATGTGGGCTTCCGTGGGAGAAATTCTGAAGAAATCTTTGGAAGATCTCCTAGAGTAGAAAACTGGAGCAGTGTTTTGGATTTCGATCAGAGTAAGCCGATCGAACCATATTTCGAGAGTGTTACAGTTCGCGAACGCATAACAGTTCGTGGCACATCGCATTCCGGAGAGCCCTATGAATGTAAACATTCACTCTCTCGTTTGGTACGTGGCACGAGAGCCGTTTGAGAGCAGCAACTCTCACATACTGCAACAGTATCGAGCCGTTCGGGTGATTTATGTTTTGCATAAAATTGGTAATTACTTTCATATTTTCTGATAATGCAGTTTTTAACAACCTAACTATAATCTATTGGATCATTGAACACCCCTTTGGTTGCAAACATAGCACAGCATACAAAAAAATATTCGCCTCTGTTTCTTGATCAGAATGAGTGTCGGTCAGTGAATGTTACAAGTGTTGACACACAGTGATCGGGGCCAAACAGTGGGTGGTGTGTGTCTGTCTTGTTTTCGTTCATGGTTCGTTAACTTCCACGAACGATAAATGTCATGCGTGTTGGTATGAATGCAAGTCGGATATCTGGGCTGAAATTGGTGGCTCGTGTGTCAATGATCGTTGAATTTTCCAAAGCCCTGAACTGGAGAAACTTGGTTGAAGGATTCATAGAAAAAATATCTAGAGTAAAATTCTAGGATAGTATTAGGAAAAAAAGTCATAACAATTCTGAGGAAATTACTGGAGCTTTGGAGTTCTCACGGATTTCCTGGGGGGAAATTCTTAAAGAAGTTTCTAGTAACAATTCTTAAAGAAGTTTCTAGTAACAATTCTTGCAGTAAGTTTCCCAGATTTTCTCTACAGATATTCTCAAACGTTCTTTTACACGAGCCAGAACTTTTTGGGGGTCATGCACAAACCATGTCACGCTTCACTAGGAATAAGAAACAATGGAAAACCCTATCGTGTCTTCCATTCTCTACAAGAATAAGTACGAAATTGATTTTAGTTCAATTTTTATCCAGCTTTCTTACGATCTTTTTTTTATTGAATCGTGAGTAAAACAATCCTTTGACTGACCTACCCTGGTGTTTCTGTGCGTAGTACATGGCCTACCCACTTCCCGCGCCACAGTTCAATACCAACATTCGTTTGCAATGAAACGTATACGATGTAGGGTTTATGTACCAATAGAGGGATATAAAGCACGATTGAACTTCATTTAACCACCTAAATTCAAGAAGCGCTATTAATGTGCATGTTAATTTTGTGACGGGAAGTAAACGACCATTGACTTATTGAGAAAAGTAATTTCAATCGCAGTAACCCAAGGCATGTCAGTGATAAATAATACCTCCACTATTGATACACTGTTCCTCAAGTAGCGATATATTTTTAATTTGTGTTCCTATAGTTCCGGTATCCGCTGTTTTTATGGGATCCTCCACTATAGAGCACTTTACCCGCAACTATTGGTACAAGTGATGAAAGAATTTTAGTAATAATTCATCAGTTTTAAGGGAATTAATTGATAATTGATTATTGAACTTGGAACTGATAGGATTGAGAAAAACTCAAGGTACAGAGACCGGCGAAAAAATGATCATTCCATGATTAATTTAAAATTATCCAAAAAGTCAAGGATTTGCACAAGAGTTGGGAGTTATGATACATACTGTCAAAAAATAAACAAAAAAAGAGAATTTTGGTTTACTGGTATTGGTTGTTTTTATTACATAAACACAAATAAAGAGCAATTTCATGAATATCACTTTTATGAGATATAAAAAAAAAAAGATCACTTTCAAAACTGAACAGAAAATCGGTTAAAACCAAATAGAGTCAACTCATTAATGATCAATGTGACCTCTTATCGCCTTGAGATCGCTTGCAGTCATTTCCTCTAAGTTTTCGAGGTAGCGGGGATCCATTTCATTCCAGACCTTTTCCAACGCCGTAAAGTACGTTTGTTTGTTAGTTACGCCCAGTTTTATCCAGAATCGCCCATAGATTCTCGATCGGGTTCAAGTCAGGACTCTGAGGTGGCCATTCCAAGAGTTTAATGTGACTGGATCGAAAGAAGGCGAGCATTTTTCTAAGCCGTATGCTTGGGGGTCATTATCTTGCTGAAAGCTATAGTTGTCTTCTGAACTTATTTTCAGCAATGATTCCTCCAGATTTTCGTTCAGAATATCGATGTAGCCGTCTGCTGTCATGATCCATTGATTAGCACGCAGGTTACTCACTCCAGACAACGAGATACAGCCCTAGATCATAACATTAGTGATCGTTCAAAATATTACGTAACGCTACAGGGAGAGGGAGGGGGGTCTCACGTAGTGTTACGGTCCATACAAAAAAATCCATACAAAAGCTGTTACGTAGGGGAGTGAGGGGGTCTAAAATTGCCTAATTTTGCGTTACGTAATATTTGAAATTAACCCTTACCTCTACTGTGTTTCATGGTTGCCTGGAGATGTTTATCCTGCAGACCTTCATCCCTTTTGCGCCACACTCTCTGCCATCGTTTCCTGTTGAACCAGCTTAAGCTTCGAATTCGATTCGAACTGGCGTATTTTGAACCGCTTTTACACAGCTTTCAAGTAGGTTAATATCTGCAAAATATATGTAATAAAACAGTTGGAAAATTAAACATAAATCCTCCTCCGAACCATTTAGAGAACAAGCATTCCTTTTTCTTCTTGCTTTAAAAAAAAAAAGACTCGTGTCTTCAGCCATCTAGCTGCACAGATTGTAACTTAACACTAGACAATGGACAAGCATGCTCTAGTGGCAACAGTCCGAGAAACACTTCTGACGAAAAGTTTCATGGCTGAAGCGAGAATCGAACCCACATCCCATAACAAGATGCGCTTTGATGCCTGACGACACTAACCGCACGGCTACGAGGCTGTGGAATACCTCTACACTTGGATAGAGCCTGTTATTTTTTAAGTCAACTTTTGCGGTTTTTACACCCCATTCTCCCATTTTTTGTATGAAAATAAAACAAAAGCAATTTGTATGAATGCTTAAAAATCTCCGTAACCTCTTATATATTCAAGGACAACTCTGAACTGTTCTAATGAGCACTTTCACAGTTATCAACTGAGAGCTCCATTAACTATTCCTGAAACTATTGAACATTTTTTTTCTGCTCTTGTAATATCGTGTGGACGGTACGATAGTTACTAGGACCTGGAAAGCCTAGAAAATATCAACCCGAAAAGATTCTCTACCAAATGAGATTCGAAACCCACGACCTTTGCTGAATATCTGCGCGTTTAGCGGACAAAAATCTTCGCAAAAAGTATTTTACGGAAATTTTCTCATGTCATAAATTTAGCCATTACTAGAAGTTTTGTGTTATTAATGTCAGTTTTGTTAATATTAATTATTTCTTGATAAAGACCTACCGAAAATTGCCAGTTTGGGTTCTCTTTCTCAATTTATACTATGGTTACATGGACTAGGGAAAATCGAAGTAATAAATCATTTCACTTTCGATCTCAACAAGTGAATTGATATCCCTTGAATGATTTTTCACTACTCCCAAGATGTTTAAAGTGTAGTTCGCGATCTTCAAGGGTTCATGGGAACACGCCGACATTCTCCTTTCGTCGCGATCGAAGGAAATTTCGATTCCCACAATGAAGTACCCGATCTTCTGACTAAATCCTTCCAAATCGGAAAAACTGATCACAATTGGCGGTATTCTTTGCTTCTTCACTTGAATCTCAAGATCCTGGACTAGAAGCTGCTTTGACTGATTGTCCGGAAAACTTACCTTAGTAATTGAAACAAATTTAGTTTACGGAAGAAGGCGCGCATTACGAAGAAAAGCCAGGAATTTCAACAAATATTACTCCTCGAAAATTTCATGGGGAAATTAGCCGATAATCAATTCCTAGTTTTTATCGAGATTTCTTCCATAAATTTCATAATGTGTTTTCCTTAAATATTCCAAAGATTGTTGCAGTGAGTCTTCCCATTCATTACATTGATTTTTTTCTCTTAATTCTCTTAATGAATCTCCTAATGATTTTGCCATGAATTTCTTGGAAGATTTTTCAATAATCTGTGAATTTGAATTGAGACCCTACCATATGTTTATATGTTATTGATTTGGTACTTTCTGTTATATTCTGAATTAAAGATGTCACAAAGTTTGAAGGTGTATACTAGCAAGGCAGTGAGTTCTTACGATATGCTACCGACCCTTATTGCTAAATAAAGCTAGAAGTAACAATATTCTCTCATTTATCGTATTTCAAAACGCTAATTAGCAAAAAACGTATCTATTAGCGATAATAGTCCAAAACAACCCCAAAATAACCCCCAATTAATGACAGGCGTCATTAAAATGGCCCCGTAATCGCACACGGAGCCATCATTCGTAGGCAGGTAAATCCTAGTCGTAACGTCAAAGGATGTTGATCGGAATGACATCAACCACGAGGACTATCATCCAGATTACCAATAAGAGTCGAGGCCGGAATTTGACACCTTTCCAAGTGACGACGACAAAAAGCCCCTAGCAGTCTGATGGGGAGTGGAACTGGTGCCACACATCGAACGTCAAAACCATCAAATACCATCAATTATGCGCTAAACCGGGCCGTTGTCCTTTGCATTGCACATAAACACATCATCAGCCACCTTCCCATGAAGGACATAATAGCCACACTAACGAGCGCTCATCGGTCGGTGGCACTGTGGGCCAGAATCAAAATTTCGTGATCAAATTCCAAGATGGGCAAAAATCAATCTAAAAGTATTCTCAACTAACTCGAATCTTCTCGTCTTCTTAGCATTACGTTCGCACTGGGACAGAGCATGCTTCTCAGCTAAAGTGTTCTTATGAGCATTTCATAGTTATTAACTGAGAGCTTTCTTTGTCAAAGTTGTTCATTTTTCGCATTTTTAGATCTTGTGGCAGGTACGATGATACTCTAGGCCCAGGGAAGTCAAGAAATATTTCAGCATGGCTTTGCTTTTTGGCCCGCGGACTCCAACCACTTGGCTTAGGGGCCTAAACTCAAATATACTTACCGTTTTGTCTCATATTCCGAACACTCGGTTTTTTGTATGGCGATTCTGTTGAAATGTTTTCGGTGATGATGAGACGTATGTAAAAGCAGACTTCTGGCAGCTTCCGGGGCTCCAGTTTTTCACTGCTCATCATAACTCATCATAAACTCCCATATGATTTGGCAAGTAATTTACTCGTGTGGAAAGCGGAGCACCCATTCGTGACAACTGGAACGGTCAATGGGTAGGTGTACCTGAAAAATGCTTTCCAAAAGCGTCTTCTTCTCTTCTGAGGTCACACGATGGTCCTACGGCCTGCTTGGGCCTTGTGTCTATACTCGATAGAGGTTTTGGAGTGGTACAAGGCTAAGGAGGTAAATTTTGTGCCGAATCATCTCAACCCCGAACGCACCGGAAATGCGGCCAATTGCAAAAACTGGGCCATCATGAAGTTTGCACTTCGGAAGCATTCTAAGGAAGTGAAATCGGAGGAGATATGCGAATTTTGCGAAATATTTGTGTGTGTCCTCAATTTGATTCCGTACACCCTTAAGAATTCATGGAATAAAATAATGGACTTTTTGTTTCGGCCCATAGTGGATCATCGAGGCTCGTTCAGGCAGGACACTGAAAAAGTGTCCTCAAAAAACGTGTGGTTCGTGCCGCGATAGAGAGGAAAGAACGGTCATATATCCGGGTACGTAGCAGGGCAGGACCCTCGTACCCATCGACGTCACATATTTTTCGGAACCTCGGTTGGTACAACCAATATCGCCTTTGTGAGGAGAGGTAATCACGGCTGCCATTACAATGCGTAACACGATAGTGCTTTTATCGTGTATGTATGTGCAACTGTTTATTGTTGGAAACGGGAGGACAAATCAATGAACGCATTCCGGATTCGGTTGGGTAGGGATTCACTTTTTGATACGTTTTGATGGTGTTATTGAGTTGGCACGATTCGAACCAAACAGCCGTCTAATAACACAAAAATAACGAGCTGCAATTGGAACGTAGCCTATCGTATGTCAGGTAATTTAAGGGCTTCCTAATATTTCGGGTTTGCTGTAGGGTAATTTTTGATTAGATTGTTACGGTATGGATGGTGACTTGGTAAATCGAAGCTTGAATTTTTCATGAATGACAACATCTTATTAAGCAAAAATCATAGAGTAATGTTTAGAATCCGGGGTAACATTGATCAGTTTTTGAATATTTCTTAAAAATTTCGTTCAAAAATGAAAATGTTGCAATTTTGTATTTTTAAAACCAGTACTGGAATCATCTCTTCGTGACTAATATACCGTGGTGAATCAAAATCGGTATCAATATCCGACAATCAAATATTATTCATTAATTAATGTATAATTTAAAAATTAAACTGCTTGAATATATTCATAATTTCAACTTATAATAATACTGATCATTTTACTATAATTTATAAATCTAGTTACCATTGAAAAATAAATATAGAAAATAATGCAAAAAAAATCCTCCAGTGCAAGTTTATGTGCTTATCATCACGCAAAAGTACTATAACGTGTAATTGATGATAACTAGTTCAAAGTATATTTTTGGCAACTTTTCCATCATAAAAATTAACAAAGTGATAATTTAACAGTGTCGTGAAATATTGTGTGAATATATATTAATTGGCGTTAAAAACTCATATCTTGAAGACCAAGTGGAAGTAGGATCTAGATGCAGTCGATGGTCATTAAATTGCAACAATTCGATATGACCGTGGTCCATCGTAAGGGCAAAGATAATGTTGTCGCCGACGCTCTATCCAGGAGTGGGTAGCTGCCGTAGACTCATCAGATTCCTGGTATCCACGTTTGGGCGCCAATTGAATACAATTGAAAGCGTGGTGGGAACCCCTGTAATGGGAAAACCTATAGGGCAGGGGTTACCAACACACTTTTTCAGGGTCGTTCACAATAGTTTTCTCCCGGACAATCTTACCTTTTATACTTGGTGACAAAGCGGACAATACAATAACAAAATGGCGGAAACAAGATTTTCTTTAAACAAAGTAAACTGAAACAATTAGTTAGGGTTTAGCAGGCCTTACATTTTATTAAAAAGAAATTGTTATTTAATATTCGTGCACTAATTTTTCATAATTTTTATTTTCGGAACTTTTACAGATTTATGAGCTCACCGTTGCGGCCGTTTGATGCGATGGTCGACATGCTGGAACCTCGTTGGGGGGGGGGTACTCTTCTCCCGCTGGATCGTCTGCTTGTTTCTTCTACTTATTCTTGATCTTCTTCTGTTTCAATTCTTCTTGCTTCTGTTCCCACACTTGACAAGGGAATTTTCACTTCACTGACGGTTTGGCCAATGTAACGGAGGCCACAGTTCCGAGTCCGGGGAGTGGTACCAATCGCGCGCGCACTTTACTATGTGGTCTTTATCAAGCGAGCTTGCACCATTTTGAGCAGGACAGTATCAAGTCTTTACGTAATACCACTTTCACTATTCCTGTCCGCTCGACCCACTATTGTTTCCTCGCAGTTAACATTCATTGTCCATTGTCTTTCACCACTTGCTCGCTTGATTTTTTTTTGTTGTACGTTTACTGATCAACGTGATTTTAACGCGGGTTGAGATTAACGTTTCTAACAGGTGCACATTCCTCAACCGTTCGTGGTGATTTTCACTATTGATCCGCACTAATTTAGCTTTAAGGTATTTTTTTAATGTTGTGGTATTTTAGCTGATTTATTTAACACCTTTTTTTTCGTGAGTTCTAAATTTTATCCACTGACTCTCACGCGGAACAACTACGGTTAGTTTAATTTGTGAACTAAACCGCGAACCGTCACTGTCTTCACTCCTCCGGACTTTGTTCAATATAAGAGCTCGAAAATAATAAAGTGGTTTGAATTTCAGATTTGTAATTCAATTCAACATCTGAAATGAATGGCATTTATGTAGTGGGTTATCATCACTCGCAACAATCCGCAATTTGCTTTTTCCACAATTTTCACAATAATTAATAAGGGTCCACTATTTCCACTCAAACGACCTCGCGATTATTGAAATTAATTTAATTAATTGAAATTCTCCGGAGACCGATTAAAAAAGGGTTTTACTTCAGGCCGTGAAGTAAACACTTTTTTTTTTATTATTAAAACTTTTACGTTGGGCGCCAATTGATACAATTTGAAAGCGTGGTGGGAACCCCTGTAATGGGAAAAACCTATAGGGCAGGGGTTACCAACACACTTTTTCAGGGTCGTTCACAATAGTTTTCTCCCGGACAATCTTTACCTTTTATACTTGGTGACAAAGCGGACAATACAATAACAAAATGGCGGAAACAAGATTTTCTTTAAACAAAGTAAACTGAAACAATAGTTAGGGTTTAGCAGGCCTTACATTTTATTTAAAAAGAAATTGTTATTAATATTCGTGCACTAATTTTTCATAATTTTTATTTTCGGAACTTTTACAGATTTTATGAGCTCACCGTTGCGGCCGTTTGATGCGATGGTCGACATGCTGGAACCTCGTTGGGGGGGGGTACTCTTCTCCTCGCTGGATCGTCTGCTTGTTTCTTCTACTTATTCTTGATCTTCTTCTGTTTCAATTCTTCTTGCTTCTGTTCCCACACTTGACAAGGGAATTTTCACTTCACTGACGGTTTGGCAATGTAACGGAGGCCACAGTTCCGAGTCCGGGGAGTGGTACCAATCGCGCGCGCACTTTACTATGTGGTCTTTATCAAGCGAGCTTGCACCATTTGAGCAGGACAGTATCAGTCTTTACGTAATACCACTTTCACTATTCCTGTCCGCTCGACCACTATTGTTTCCTGCAGTTAACATTCATTGTCCATTGCTTTTCACCACTTGCTCGCTTGATTTTTTTTTTGTTGTACGTTACTGATCAACGTGATTTTAACGCGGTTGAGATTAACGTTTCTAACAGGTGCACATTCCTCAACCGTTCGTGGTGATTTTCACTATTGATCCGCACTAATTTTAGCTTTAAGGTATTTTTTAATGTTGTGTATTTAGCTGATTTATTTAACAACCTTTTTTTCGTGAGTTCTAAATTTTATCCACTGACTCTCACGCGGAACAACTACGGTTAGTTTAAATTTGTGAACTAAAACCGCGAACCGTCACTGTCTTCACTCCCCGGACTTTGTTTCAATATAAGAGAGCTCACCCTATTTCGAGTGCGCTATTTATAGTTCATGACGATCTTCCATTTCATGGTCAAGGTCTAGACGATCATGATGACGATGACAAACGTGGACACGAAGAAGGACGAACGATGACAGTTGATCGGCAAAAACTTACACTCTAAAAGGGGCTTGGTTGATATCCTATACTAAATTACACACTTACTCCGACAAACTGGCTGCATGCTTTGCCTTAACAAAAATTCAAATTCCCTGCTACTGTTTCCGCATAATTTAATAATCAAATATATGAATGTAAATAAATATTCTGAATAAATAAATAAATGAATATATTCGTGTAAATAAGCAATCTGAGTAAATGAATAATCTGTGTAAATAAATAATCTGGTGTAAATAAATAATCTATGTAAATAATAATGTAAATATATATTCAAAATAAT
Source organism: Aedes aegypti (assembly GCF_002204515.2). NCBI lineage: Eukaryota > Metazoa > Arthropoda > Insecta > Diptera > Culicidae > Aedes > Aedes aegypti. Next base: position 14,961 of record NW_018735372.1, read on the forward strand.
GTAAATAATCTAATTAATGATGAATAAATAAATAAATAAATAAATAAATAAATAATAGGTAAATAATAAATAAATAAATAAATAAATAAATCTAAACTACGATCGGAGTAAGGTAAAAAACAAAATAAATATTTTTCTGAAAGACATCAACCAAAAGACTACTAAATACGAAATAAACGTCACTCAAACACTAATTGAAGCGGAGACAGACATTTATTTCACATTTAGACATTTAAATTTTTAAGACAGCACAAAACATATATTACATCATATTGTTGCTAAACCTCTAACTGCCTTCTCACCAAGTATTTTATTGTGACCCGAAATCAACGGTCACAATAATCTAGTTACCATTGAAAAATAAATAATAGAAAATAAATGCAAAAAAATCCTCCAGTGCAAGTTTATGTGCTTATCAATCACGCAAAAGTACTATAACGTGTAATTGATTGATAACTAGTTCAAAGTATATTTTGGCAACTTTTCCATCATAAAAATTAACAAAGTGATAATTTAACAAGTGTCGTGAAATATTGTGTGAATATATATTAATTGGCGTTAAAAACCGCTGTACGGAATTATGTGCAAGTGATTTCAAATCCGGACATCGTACTTAAACACTGTATTCTGCCTGCGTGTGTATGTGTGTATCTCTATGTGGAAAATTGAAAAATAGTTATTGAAAGAGTAATGAATTATCAGGATTCTGTTTAATCCTAAAATAAACTACGTAAATGTAATTTCGTGGTTGTAGCTACCCTCAATCGAATACCGTCAGTTTCATGAGAGGCAATTACGACATACAGTATTGGACAAAACATTTGCAACTTTTTCGATTTTCCATACAAAATGACCAATTTTGGTAAGCTAGATCTCAGTTATTTATCGTCCGATTTGAATGAAATTTTCACAGAACATCAGTTATAGCTTGAATTTTAACATATATTTTTGAGTGATTTTTTCAATCATGGGTTTATAAATTATAACGGTTTATCTAAAGTGTAATGTTCGACGAAAAATTCAAAACTATTTATCTCAAAATCTGATAGCCCTACACAAAAAATGTCTTCAGCAAACTTGTTCACCTCGTTAAAATCTACAACTTTGCTAAAGATACCATGAAGCTATTCCTTCAATATGTTTAGTTATGTCATTTATAAAAAATCGTCAAAAAATTGACTTTAGTCAAACCGTTACTGCTTTTGAACTTGTGATTGGAAAAATTACTCAAAAATATATGTGAAAATTCAAGTTATGTCTGATGTTCTGTCAAAATTTCATTCAAATCGGTCTATAAATAACTGAGATATAGCTTACCAAAGTTGGTCATTTTGTATGGAAAATCGAACAAGTTGCAAATGTTTTGTCCAATACTGTACATTCGCTTACATATAGCTCTATAAAAAAATCTAAGGGTACTATGCGTTATTGAAATTCTTATGACTGTTATATTCAACTGAATTGAGACATGCTTTTCGAATAAATTCTCGAGTTTTAACTGGTAAAATGCAGCTGTCCGGATTTTCATTCAGTAGTGTCCGGATTTAAAGCCATAGCTCGCTTCAGATGTACGGATTTATGAACAAGACTTACAAGTCAAATCATGTATAAGTTTATTCAATTAGGCAACATTAATTAATTACCATTACGAATGTAGAAATGCCTACTTTTAGGCATATTCCGCGGTTCAAGGTATTTTTAATTTTGAAATAACTCAAAAAGTTAATTACTTGTAAGAGTTTAGTCTTCATATTCGGCTTCAGGGGCCATGATTTTAGTAAGTAACGACATTCTCAATATTACCGAACGTTGTTTACTTGGGCGATCATATCAGCAGAATCAAAAAATTACTTAAAACATTTATTTAAACATGCTGAAATCTTTCAAAAAACAAAATAAAGTATATAGTTACGAGTGGTGAGTACCAGGGCTTGTTTTAAGAATATTAAAATTATATTGTAAAATGAAAAAATAGGATATATTCAAAAAATGATCGCCCCGGATGACGGTAGTAAGATCAGATAATACCAATATTTTTTGAATTATGAATATAATGACTTAAGCGTCCGGTACTGGGAGATCTCCCCGTAACATTGATCACCAGAGTAAACAACGTTCGGTAACAATGAAATTAGTGCTACTGACTTAAATCATGGCTCCTGAATATGAGGGCCAAACTCTTATAAGTCATTTTCTTTTTGAGCTATTTTGAAATTAAAAACACATTGACCTGCCAAATATGCCTTGAATTTGGCAATTTTCTTAGATAACTCTGCATTTTTTATAGTAATTCGTAAAGTTTGCCTAAGATAAGCTTTCTTGTTAAGTGCTTAAATAATACAAAGCTGAGAAGAAGGCTCTTTTCTAGTGCGCACGTTAAGCCAGAGAAGTAGAACTAACTTAGCAGTTATACAAAAATTATAAAAATAATTAATTATTTTCAACTAATAAATTTTTCTCTATCTTCAGTCGATTGGGGAAAAAGTTGTTTGAATCAAATGTAATTTGACGTTATTTCTTATTTGAGATTTTAACAACATATATTCTTTCTTTTTTAACAGGTAAGCATGGAATAGTGCTAGTACATACAGCGCACGGAAGATCTTTATTTATCTTAGCACGTAAGTCAGTCGTAAATGTTTTATATTCAGATTCTGAACAAATCAAACTATTATATAATTTCTTCTTTCTTCTTCGCAATAATAATTTGCAAACGGTTTAGTCGCACAACTGTAATGTGTGATTTTTTGAACCTATTCATTTTTTAACCAGTAAAATAACAATAGCGAAATATAAGGGAAGTTTTGCAGTTTATGTTTCTCCTTCGGTTGGGTGTATATTTATAATAGTGAAAATCGAATTGTAACGTGAAATCTTGTTGTTTGATGAACTGGTTCATTATACACACCTTTTTACTTTTGTATTGGTAATTATTTACTGTTTGCTCATAGGAATTTGATTGTACGACTGAAATGCGTAATTTATTGAATCATCTTATTTAACCGATTGGTTTATAAAAAGGTTTGATTAAATATGCCAAACAGATTATGTGTTTGATTCTACAATCAAATCTCTATGATGCGATGATGAAGAAACCGAGCTATGGGTATATTGAGTTAAATAACATAAAATCAGAGCAACAGTGTTTCAAAGGACCATCTAGTTAGCCATGAAAACTTAGAAGTAAGTTTAGTTCTACATTTCGTTGTCGGGATACGGAATATAGAGTTAAGAAGAGTTGATTCTATTACCATTGGAAATATAATTAAAAGTTTCAAAAGATTTATTGAGTTGAACGGGTTGATAATATACATATTGAGACGGTCCATTTCATTGCCCTTAAATAAGTTATACATGTATGAAATATATGTCCTTATCAAATTATTAAAAACGAGGTAAACACAATCAATCAATCTATCAACGAGAGAAATTTATTGATCTTTTACATGTATTTGATGCTCTTTTGAATGAGTTTAATCAATACTCTATAAAAAAAATCGTTCGTGTTTCTCGGCTCAGTGTTATTTGAGCACTTCCACAGTTATTATCCAAAAGTTTTCTTTGACAATCAACCATTTTTATATACGTATATCGTGTGGCATGCACGAACATACTCTCTGCAATGGGAAGTCAATGAGCATCCAATCAAAAAATATTTTCCATCGGTCAATACGTTTGTCAATATATCATTAGGGGTTCTAATTTACTATCATTGATGATTAGAAATCATTGAATTAACTTTTACGGATTCTCCTGAATGTTCGGTAGGGCTACAGTGACTATAGAGAACAGTAAATGAGTCACGATACTGATTTCATCCTGAAATAGTGAAAAAATATATTAGAAGAGGCGGTAGCGCACTAGAACACTAAGAATAATTCCATCGTTATCTCCGGTGTTCCAGATTTCCTGCGGTGGGCACCTAATGGCTATCAAGATTGAAAAAAATATTCCAATATTGGTTTCATAAAGTAATCAAGAGAACAAGTGGTTTTTAAAACATCGGGCGTCTCAAATTAAACTTTAGGTATTCATTGCTTATACGGATGGTCCGGATCATCCGGTGGATCATCCAAAGGTAACCCTAGTTTAGAACAATATTGATGGATTAGTCATTTTACGGATAATCCGGATCTCCCAGAAGGCCAAACTGTTGCCACGTTCAACATTAGGTTGGCCATGTTCAATATTAAGTCATGATAATATTTGGACCATTACTTACCGAATCTAGTACACCTCATTTGCACTGAACTGCGATCTACAGCTATCCACAGTTTTCATTATTTTGACAAACACAGTTTTGGGACTTTACCTTTACAACAGGTTATGGGTACCATAATGAAGATCGCAGGCGTCATTGCTGATTTTTCTCGAAATCTTTCAAATGTTATTCATCGCATCATGCAGTTATTTTCTGAATATTATTGCAATCTATTGTCAAGTGGATTGACGAACATTTGTCAAAGATGCAATAATTGGAATAACAAGAACGTACTGGGTAAAAACCTCAAATACAGTTAAAGAACATCTGAAAATAATGCAAACCACGTTTATTAAGAAATAAAATGTCATTTTGATTTCCTGTTATGACTGAAAACAGAAAATGGACTTTTTCTACTTGAAGTTGATTTCCGGTGGCCACTCCGTATTGATGTGAACCACTTTAAGCAGATTTCAAACTAGATAAGTATAGCTTTCATTTGCAACTGATTTCATGAAAATCAATAAACCATTGGATTTTTTGACAAGCAAAACAAATCAGGTGTCATCTAGAGGTAACACTGGTCGTTGGAAAGTTAAGAGCAAGATAAAGTTTAGCTTTGCGAATATGCTTGGTAAACTTTTATCAATTGAACATTTTTGAGCCTGTTTTATGTATAAACTGATACAATAGTGCAAGAATTATCTAATGCTAGGTTATTCCTTAAGAAATTTTTAAATATGATGATGATAATTGCTTAAGGCTCAAGAATCCATCATTCAATCATCAGTAATCATCAAAAATTAAAACCAGTTTTTTCGTTCAAATTTAAAATCCTCATGAAAATCTATAATTGCATTTCAGACAGTAAGTGAATATTGTTTCGATTTTGACATTTTGATGAGATTACTTTTATCTTAAGAGTAATCTTCAAGAATATGTTTAAACTTTCAAGCTTTCGCTTTATAACATGAGATTTGTGATTAAAATATATACTTTTCAACACAAAATATCACAAAACCATATATTAATACATATTAGTTCAGATGAACTACTTTTCTATCTCACTGGTCACACCAATATACTCAAGCTTTCTGAAGATTTATGTACTGACAACTCATATGAAACATCCAGAAACAACAAATAATTTTAAAACCCATCCTACAAATCAAATTCAATTCTACTATCTCATCTCACAACTATTGCGTACCTCTTTCAAATATCAAAAAAGATGACAGCTAAAGCCCCTCTGGGAAATTTGTGATATATGTCACAGAGTTTTACATTGTCAGCTCAGATTGGAAGCCGCCGAGCAAATGTTTCAAATGTATATCCTTTCACCGGTGCTGTGTCTTTTCCGCTGGGATCGTGCTGAGGACACGTTGTTCCTATCACAACTCTGCTGCGAACACACACAGAGACGACATACACGCTCGTTCAGATCTACTCAAAAGTGAGTAGATTTCGACTCACTTCGGAACAAAGTGGAACTGCTCAAAAGTGAGTAACACCATCGTTACTCACTTTAGAGTAACATTGTCAAATGTCAATATGGGAGTAACACTTACTCACTTTGTTTAATCTGAAATTGGCGAAAGTGAGTAGATGTCACTCACTTCAGGAAATAATATTTTTGGAAATAAATGTATTATGTTATTCATAAAATCAGAAGAAATACACAAAGAGCATAACATTCATTCATTATTTCTTATGATAACAAGTTTAAAAATTTGATATTTGTTTTAAAATTTTCACTGCTCTGCAATGGATCCCCGGATGTTATAAATCTCTGGGGGGTTGATGATAGTCATGGAGGATGTAGTTTGACCGAGCCAGTAGCCTTCCCAGTTAGACTGTAAAGAATTGATAATTAGTCCAATAAAAAGTAAGACGGTAAAACTTACTGTTTATATTTGTTTCTTGCGGTTATTCGATCAAACAGGACTTGGTCATTTTCACTCCGACCTCGCTCCACTTGATATCAGGATTATTGACTTCGCAGCACTAATCTGGAATTCGCCGGTTGGACTTCCGAAGCGTAGTTTCAAGCAAACTAATGGTCATTGCTCTGCCGGCTCGGCCTTTGTCTCGACTGTTTTTAAAAACAGTCCGACATCACGTCGACGGAAGAAATTTCACCACAACAGAGGATTTGTCAGTTCGAGCGCGTCTTTGACGTTTACAATGTGAGTCAAATATGTTTGTGTTTACTCAAAAGTGAGTAAGGCCGTTTTCTTTTATGGTTGAGTAAAAAGTTACTCTCTTTGATAAAATAAAGTTACTCACTTTTGACAGCTAACTTGAAACTTCAAAAGTGAGTCAAAGTTACTCTTTTTTGAGTAGATTTGAACGAGCGTGTAAGTGACTGTGACGTCTGGACGACGGGAAGAAATCCTCCACCGAGAGTATTATACTTACCGCAGGACATGCATGCCACACTCAGACTCGCATTCTTAGCATGTAGAGTGGCAAAATTTGTCCTCCACTTTTGCCAGCAACAGCTCCAAAGAAGCCATCAGAAGCTACAAAAAGACACTGTGGACGACCTGGTCGTCGCGCACAAATCGTTCGTGCAGCATCAAATTGACAAGAACGATGTCGCACAACGGGCGATCAGGTGGCTGAAAATCGGAAAAAAATGACTTGTTCATCGCATTACTTGTGGGCTTCATTGCCGTATGGTTATCGGTGTATACCGTCAAGTCACCAGACGCCGTGCTACCTCCATTCACCGTGCACTTATACAGATTCCTACAGAATATTCATACAATTTTCACAAATTTTTGTTTTGTTTGGTAAAATAAGATAAAACTGATGAAATTAAGTAGTTTTTGTCACAATGCATTTTTAAAAACTTAGTTTATGTAACCAAAATCATGTGAATTCTGTTCAAAAATGATATTTTTAAATACTCTTAGTAGAAACGCCAAAAATTCTAATTTTTCATTTTAATTTTAGAGTATCAATTTTTTTATAATATCAACAAGTTTTTGCTGTAGATACTACTAGCAAGATGTATCTCATCGTATGAGGCTTGCGATTTTATACAAATTATAATGTTTTACTTTCTTTCAAGCGAAACACAAATGCACGGTGAATGGACCCTTTTTAATAAGTATGACTCCTATTACCGTGCATGAGTGTAAAAGCCATGAAATTATTGGGTTTTATTGGATTTATTAATATGTCATGATTTAACTACTTCATATTTAATTTTTGAGCGAATATTAAATGGTTTGAACAATACAGTTAAGCCCCCTATGACGATTTTAATGAAAAATAATGATTTAGCCATCTTTTCATATTTCTTTGGCTTTTATTGTATCATCAAGATTCGAATGCCCATCAAAATAAGTGGACACAATTAGCAACATAATTGTTTCACCAACAACGTTTATTCAAGATACGAAATCAAATCTCGACGAAAACTAGACGCACGGTAAATGGTGCACTAGCGTGCACGGTAAATGGATCCATAGCACGGTACCAGGCGACCTTAACATGACATTTCTAAACACGAATTTTGAATATTTTTTGTTATGCATCACCAATTTTAGATTTTTTCCTGAATTATAATTCAATTACACGCTTCGTAGTGGTATTTTAGTTCGCTTTAAATTATTTGAAAAAAATATATACATTTTTGAAGTGCAGATATTTTTTTTGAATGCACGGTGAATGGTAGCTTGACAGTAAAGCCACGAAGCATAGATTCGACTTCCACTCCAGTCGGTGGAAACATTTCGTCCAATGAATAATTCTTCATATCATCATTAGTATATAAGCTCTAGTGTTTATGATATATTTTACCACGTTAATTTACAATTAGCCTGTATTAATAAGAGAACCAGTTTTCTAAGAACAAAACATCAAATTTAAACTCATAAATACGACATAAGTTTGCAAAATTATTTTGGCCGCCAGACTCTACGGAAACTGCCCATAGTGTGTCGTCGACGACGATCGTCTTCTTGGTGGTCGACGATGACAAGGATGAATATCGTGTGTGCTACCACCAGAGAAGAAAATCCTTCAGAGATTGTCGATAGGGCATGTTCCGCGGCGAATGACGCGCCTCGACTGGATGGAGTGTATTTTGTACCGAGTTCACTTTCAGAAAGCTATTGCTCCATTCTGAGCGATTTGCATGGTCGCTCTGTAGCCTTCAGGGACAGCTGTCTTAGAGAATACGTTATACATAAGATGATTCCTTGAATATAATTTGGCTGCATCTACAACCAACACTGGAGGTATGTTCCGAAACCAACGTTCGTTTTCTTGTTGTCATGGCAAGCAAATTTTCCAAATTTACAACGATACGGGAACAGCTTTGATCTGGAGTACAAAAATTGGATGCTAACCATTTTCGGCATTGTTTTCTGTAGAAATAAACTTCATTATGTATAAATTTAAACTTATCATCGATTGGTAATAGTTTTGTTAGAGACAACAGGGGTGCAGAACAGGTTTGAGTTACTTTCAATGGTAGTGTTGCAGCGTAGAATGAAAATTTTTGCGACACAATTAGTGATTAGCGTAAAAAATCGTGCTCTCTCGCCACCAAATTTTACGTTTTTCGACTATCATTTCTGGATATTTTGTGATTCTGTCTTCAATACCATTCAGATGTCCATCGTTGTCCTGCTTCCACATTTCATAGATCTTACATTCAAAAATTGACTTCCTTTCATATATTCTCTAATTTATCGCCGAATATTTTACATAGTTCCCGAAGGCTCTCCGGTATACTTAATTTGATGTTCAACGAACCATCCAATAATATGAAAGGTATAACGCGAGTTTTATTCTTGATTGTAAGCTACGCGATTTCAACTGGTTCCGTAGCCTGAAAAGAGCCTAATTCTCAACTGCATTGGTACTCCTCGTGAGTAACATAATTATCACAAGTCACTAGTATTTCAAGATAACCAAATACATCCTCAACACGGTACCCTCTCTTATTAGAAAGGTAAATGACACCATTTATTCAATCGATGGGTAATCATGCCATCCCATATCTCACAATAAAACGTCAAACAAATTAGTTAAGCTGCTCAATTCCATGTTTGAAATACTTAGCTAGGAGCTCGTCCCTCTCTGCAGCTTTATTTTTCTTCAGCACTTCGTTGGATATTCAACAGTCTGTCCAAAGTAGACGATTCTAGTTCTGTTCCCAGCATTTCCGTTCACCAATGTCTCGAAGCACTCTTTATATCTAATGACCACCATTATTTTCATAGGCAATGAATAGTCCGCCTATTTGAGATTTTACGTCTTCGTACTGACGTTGCGTCCCAACTGGAACAGAGCCTGTTTTAAGCTTAGTGTTCTCATTACGAACGATTACGAACCTCAGAAACGCGGGAAATCAAACTCTACATACTCCGCTGCTTCTTCCACACCTGTACAATTGAGGCAGAAACTGCGTCCCCAAAGTTTCTGTGATACCACTTTGTCATTATTTGGTATTAGCCGATGAGTTCATCTACATTTAGTGGAGTTATTCCATTTCTGCTGTCAACCTCTAAGCATTGTCTCTTTACAAGCGTTGCAGACTTCTCTGGCACTGTAGGGATTGTCGAACTGGTGCTTCAGTTTCTCATTAAAGATCGTTGAAAAAAAAAGAAAAGCGTGATCTGGAAAATATGATCTGATTTAGATAGAAGAGCGGCTGTATAGGAAAGCTGGTCACTACAGGTACCTTTTTGGTTGAAGCATTGAACATCTTCCTAGATGATGAGCCCGATAGGCGTCATCCCGGCAATGCACTCGGCCTCTTTAGAAACCATTCGGGAGGCACTTGCTACTCTTGAGCACATGATAGTATACGTGCTTGACAACAGATTTAGGTCTCTGCTCGTTCTAAGCGCTTTCGTCCAGATTGGTCATCCATACCTTAGTATGGATGAGTATACCCCATTAGGCATAAAGACGTTAGGCATAAGGACGTTAGGCATAAGTATGTTAGGCATAATGGACGTTAGGCATAAAGACATTAGGCATAATGGACGTTAGGCATAAAATACGTTAGGCATAATGGACGTTTGGCATAAAATAACTTGCGTGTGTATCATTCAAAAACTCTTCTCATATCGAAAATTGTTCGAGTCAATTTATAAATTCCATTATGTTGATGGGGGTGGGTGGGTGTCTTTAAGATGTCACAGCTCATAAAAATAGTGGGTTGATTGGTTGGTTGTAAATTGCAATTTCCGGTGTTATGGAATTTGACAATAAATCGATTATCGCAAGATATGGAAGAAGATTGTTATCATGGTCATTGTTATCATTCTAAAGGTCCATTTTTGTAAGTTTTCATTTTTATTTGCAATGAGCAAATGTTATTATTTTTATAGAAGTTTAGTTTGGTGAGTATATGCCATTTTTACATATCACTTACATATTTGCGTAATTCTAAAGAAGGGAAATCATCCATATAATTATTAGTACTTATAATGCAAATAACTAACTTGAAGACAGCAATCTAGAGTCAAGCCAAAAATTCATGTTATGATAGGTGACATTATCTTGAACAATAATACCTTGAAAATATTTTGAAATTAAACTTGATTTCAAGACAATTTAACGGTCAAGCTCAATTTTAACATAACATAGCGTTCAGCATTAAGCATGGCGTTCATTTCATAATGGAAATATTTACATATACAATTCCAATAACTATTAGAACAGAAAGAATCCACAAAACAGCATATTATTGGAAGAAGGTGCTTTTCTTATAGTCATTAAATTGACCGTAAAAATATAAAGAACAGCCTGTGATTTAAAGAAGGGAAAATGTATGATGGAAGTATTAAGAGCAAAAGTGTAAATAAATTTTGAATAAGTAGGTCTCGAAAGAATAGTTTAATTATATAAGAAGAAAAATTCCTGATTTAAAGATTTCCAGCACTAACACCAATAATTTTGTCGACAGTATAACTATAAAGAACAGCTTACAGTTAAAGAAGGGATAATCTCTGATGAATTATTTGTCAATAATGTGTGTACGACCTAACTCAAAAGATGAGCAGCAGTTGTAGCGAGGTTCATATGCTTGGCATTACTCCCCACCTCAAGCTCTTAGCTAAGTATTCTAGGAGCACTTCCACCGTTATTAACCAAATGTTTGCTTAGCCAAAGTAGCCATTTTGCATTCTTATTTGTGTACGATACATGAACACGTTTTGCACTTCATGGCCAAAGATCCTGAATCGAACTTGAAACCGAACTAAAATACCTTCAGAATGGCTTTACTCTATGGTCACAGAAGTTACCACAAAGCTAATGAAGGCAATTAACAGCATTTTTAAGCTAGTCATTTTATCAAGTTTTGTCCTAGACATTGATCTCAAAGGATTCACAACTATGGGACGACTGCAAGGCAATCGTATTTCAAAGGACACAATTTTGATATTTGAAGCCCTCCACAATTACCAAAAAAAGGTCAGCTCACTTTCCACACAAATAATTTCATTTTTTGAATATTGAGAATTATGCCTATCGTCCATTATGCCTAATGTCCATTATGCCAAACATCCATTATGCCAAACGTCCATTATGCCTATCGTATTTATGCCTATCGTACTTATGCCTAACGTCCTTATGCCTAACGTATTTATGCCTAACGTCGTGCACCCAGTATGGATACCGCCACGCTTGCCAGTACATTGCATTTGCTGGCAATTACAGCAGAGCTGTTAGCTATCATCCTCGAAAGCGCCGCTATAGCCGTAGATGCCCTTTTACAAGCATATTCAACATGGCTAGGGAAGCTGAGCTTGTCATCGATCATTACCCCAAGATGCCTAAGGGATCGCTTGGGCTCTATGGTGCAATCACTAACCGAGATAAGCGTCCGTTGCTCGGACATGCGGTTGTTGACCACCACCACCTCCGTCTTGTAATGAGCCAGTTCTAGTTTCCTAGACCTCATCCGTTCCTTTTTTTCTTTTTTCCGACTTGTTTGCACGGGTTGCTATTGCTTTGCACCCGTTGTTCCTGTGGAAGCACTGCCTGTTTTGACTTATCCCGTGGCTCCATTTTCTTGGCTTTCTTGGCTCTCTTGGCCTAAGAGTTGTGACGGCATCTCCACTGTTGCCATGTCCTCTTAATTGTGGAGCTTGGCTCGTGCCAGCTTTTCCGTTTTGGACGACGGCCGCGTTAATAACTTTTCCTTTAGCGACCACGCGTTTTCCCGCCACGAATTAATCCTCGGAAGGTCCCCTTTTTGCATCACATATCGAATAATGTCATTTGTAATACGCGTTGCCCGTTAGGAAAACCACGACTTAGTGTCTTTTTTGCTTTCTACCTTGCCAAGTTGTGCCTTGGCTTTCTCGTAATCCTGCTTTGCAGCTGGACTGATTGTCGCTATTTCAATAAACTTGTTTTCAAGTCCTTGCTGATATTGCTTCTGCTCTTAACAAATCCGATGATTACATCGAGTTGCTCGGCAGCCATCTGTATTTTCGAGAGGTACTCCCTTTTGCGATACATGGTCTCGATTAGTCCCGGTTAGCTTTATATTGACAATGCTCTCGAAACTTTTACTAATTCCATTGTTGAAGCCAGAATCATTGCAATTCCAAAATGTGAAGTAAAATTTGAATCCGTGATTATAGACGATGATCTTAAACTCTTGATCCGTCTTAAAAACGTGAGGAGAAGGCAATTTCAACGCACTCGCGATGAAAATTATATGGCAGGATTTGCAGAAAGAAATCACAAGAAGAAACGTTTTGACAATTAAGAAAAAAAAATTTTTGAAAATAAGATTTCTCGATTGGACCATGGCTCTAAGCCGTTTTGGAAACTATCTAAAATTTTGAAAAAAAAAACACAGAAGCCAATACCGGCATTGAAAGAGGAAAACAAATTATTACTAACTAATTGCGAAAAAGCTCAAAAACTTGCTATGCATTTGGCGCGCAATTTTAATTAAGGACTTACTAGTCCAATTGAAAATCAAGTTACTCAGGACTTCGAAAATATTCTAAATTAGGAGAGCGTTTTCGAAAATGCCTGGGAGACTGATTTGGAAGACGTGAGAACTATTATAAAAAAAATCCAAAAATATGAAAGCTCCTGGCGATGATGGAATTTTCTACATCCTCATCAATAAACTTTCAGAAAATAGCTTATCATTTTTAGTTCATATATTCAACAAATGTTTTCAGTTAACATATTTTCCTGACAAATGGAAAAATGCTAAGGTTGTTCCAATTTTAAAACCAGACAAAAATCCTGCAGAAGCTTCTAGCTATCGTCCAATCAGTTAGCTTTCGTCCATCAGTAAACTTTTTGAAAAGGTCATTTTGAACAGAATGATGGCCCACATCAACTAAAATTCAATTTTTGCCAATGAACAGTTCGGATTCCGCCATGGACATTCGACCACTCATCAACTCTTTTGTGTAACAAATTTGATCCGTTCCAACAAATCTGAAGGTTATTCTACTGGTCTTGCTCTTCTAGACATAGAAAAAGCATTCGACAATGTTTGGCATGAAGGTTTGATCGTAAAATGAAAAAACCTTAAATTTTCCAACATACATTGTTAGATTAATTCAAATTTATCTGTCAAATTGTACACTTCAGGTTAATTATCAGTACTCCAAATCTGAAAGACTTCCTGTAAGAGCTGGTGTTCCTCAAGGCAGCATTTTTGGACCAATATTCTGAAGCTTCCTCCCTGGTAAAGTACCAATGAGTTACATAGAATATCCAATGTTGAAACATTGGAATAAATGTCAAATAAAATAATTAATCATTTCAGGCAAAAATCGTTACAATATTCTATTGCCACGATTAATGCGTTATATGTTTAGGTTAAGTTTGGTTAAGTATATTCAAAACGTTTTTTTTTTCTTATAAGCAGGTGAAATCAACTCACCTGTAAAAAAATCTGAACGCTACGGCAAATGAAATGTAATATGTTGTTAACAAAATGTTTATAAAATCTTTAATTTGTTTTACCAAATTAGGATGATAGTGTTGTCTAATACACAGAACACCAAGATATAAGAAATGAATGTAATCCATGTTTATGTTTGGAATAACATAATAACATAAACATAAATGGAATGTTTGGAATGATACTAATAAAAAAATTAAAAAAAGGACCTTACTGGAAACAATCCTGATGTGCCGGTGGGCACTCCTGTTAGTTTGGGGGCTAGGGTGCATTTGTACTTTGATCGGCACCGGTCGATTTGACAGAGTTACATTCGGATTTTTGTGGTTTTTATGAAGGTTCATCAGAGCCCACTGTGAAGTCCACCACATCCTGGGCAACTCCCCAACTCGCAGCGGTTCTGAGGGGGGTGGGGGGTTCCGTTAAGCCCCTGGACTTTCGTCCCTGCTGCCCCGGCAGTATATTTCTCATCAAATGTAGAACAGCCTTCAGTATCCAGACGACTATTTACTCGGAGAACAACCTGACCAACCATCATGGGTATTTGCTATCTACTTCGATTACTCAATTATCAATTTCGTTCCCCTTTCCTTGTTGTTCTTCAATGCTGTCACTTCGCCAGCTTCTAACTGTGCAAGTATCACTAACGTTACCTCATCCTTCTGCAGCTCCGCTTGTCCTATATTGGATCCAGTTTTGCGTGGAATACCAGTGACAATTCAACGTCAAGAAATCCATGTATCTTTGAGCATAGGCTACAGTTCTGTTCAATCGTTTAAACTTGAAAAATTTCGCAAAACCAATCAATGGTTCTGCGCGGACATGTGTGATACAAATGATGGGCGAAGTTCTTCGGTAGTTTGTTTGACTGATTTTTGGGATGTGTTGTTGTCTTTAATTGGTGTTTTTAAACGAGTCCCAATCAAGGCTGCCATTAAATCAAGATGCGGGATTTATAAAGCTTGAAGATGTGCTGCTTTAGTTTTGGAAAAGACTTATGAACATCTAATTTCTCCTTCGTCTACACCACGAAGGTATGCCACTGCAGCGGAGGCTTCTGTAAGCGCATCAACAAAAATGTGCAACTACAACGAATTGTTCAGCCATCGTTCTACTTCTGAAATATTTCGAAATTAGATGCTACAATTCCAAGCGGGTCGTATAGACTCATTACAACGCCTAATACTTCCCGTTTAGTAGGAATTACTTCACCATTCTCAAGACGTTGCACATCACCTCATAAACAGAAGTTGAAGGCGAAAACATCTTCGTCGGGCAGCCATATCATTCCTAGGATTAGCTCAAGGTTTATCTCTTTACCAGCAGTGAATTGTTTAGTTGCCGCTATATCAACTTCGCCTATTTGTTCAAGAACTTCGCGTCTGTTGGATCTCCAGTTCCGAATGAAGAAGTCTGCTTTCCCATGAACTGTCGTTACGTCATTAACTAGTTAAACTGCCTCGTCAGTTGTGTCGACACTATCATGATAGTCGTCAACGTAGAGTTTATTTTTATGGCTTCCGAAGCTATCCAATGCTCTCGTCGTGAGTCGAAGCTTTCAAGCTCGCCTTTAGTTGCTTCATGTACAAATCCTTGGAGCTTATAGTCCATGATTGGATTACAATTAGAATTCCTCTGAAGTAGTTTCTCAAAGCATTTTTGAAATTATTCAGCCAAAGGTCTGCTCTCCGGAAGTTCCACATAATATGTTTTTTCACAGTAGATTTGTTTCGAATTTGTTGAAATCTGTTACAGTTGGTCGTTCTTCTTCCGCACTTTCTGAGGCCGGGGCTGCCGCGATGCCCAAATTCTTGATTATAGTCATGGAGATCGGTAAGCATAGGTCATTTGCAAATATGCGATTGACAGCTGATTAAAATCTTTTAACGGTTAGCTATTTGAGATATTTAAACCGCTTGGCTATTTCTTCGAAGTCCAAAGATGGCCGCCGAAGTCTTAGTGTGTCAACTTTGTATGCCTCTCCTATTTTGAAGCATATTATATTTGGAGTTAGCAGCACACAAATATTATTCCTTTATTGTTTTGCTTAGTACCCATTTTCCATATTTCCATATTTTATTTATCGATTATCGGTTCAATATCAACAATGTTATATCCAATGTATCATCGATACCGATATTGAAGAAATATAATAAAATTAAATATGAGAAATCATGTTCTCTCACATGTTATCACATTTTTTTTCTTAGTACTAGACAAAACTATAAAGAAATAATAGTTTCGATAAGATCTCATATCCCTTTTTTTGTATTCTAAGAGAGTGCTGCCAACTCCGAATATAATGTTGGAAGAAACGCGTCATGCAACATTTTTGTAAGAAATATTCTCGACAGTAGTTGCCGTTTTTCGATTACGATTACGGTACATTATTTTGAAAAAATAAATCTGGTTAAATAGTTTGACTCTTTTTGAATGATAGTCCAGATATGTTTTGGAAAAACTATGCAAAACTCTGAACCTGTTTGCATATGTTTTACAAAGTGAATGGGCATTCAATGGATTGTTTAACACGCCCGTTGATCTGGAGAGATCCTAAGCTCCTCATTGTTCCTTTAGACTTAGAACATTCATTCCATATATCAGACGATGTTACTAGCTTCGGTTTCCTGTAACGCTGCCCCATTTTCGAGGTGCGTTACGAGGTAAGATCTACCGTATTGTACTCTTGTAGTATCTGTTCTTGTTAATACTGATAAGGTATGGTCCGAAGAGTATAAGACAGTAACAAGTCACCAAGACCCACCTATTTGTCCTAGATGATGAGGAGGTCGAAGTGGAAAAATGACTGAATCAGCATCTGAGGCTGGTATTAATTCATGAGACAAGTTCTTTCCAAGTTCATATGCTTATCTTTGGATATCTAGGAGGTAATCGATTCCGTTTCAGAGGAGTAACAGACCTTCTACATTCTAAAATAACACAGCGTAACAAAAATGACGTGTTTGCGTGTCTCAAGAACCAAATTATGTGTCTCTAGTAGATTTGGGGCTGCTGAATCTGATGCCGTTTTCAGAAATGTTCCAGCACGTCACAATTTTTAGCTACAGGTCGCCAAAGTTATACAAAACACTGCTTTTATTAATGTTTACATGAAATTTAAAGTACAATTTATCATACTTTTTTGTAATCTAATCCACCAAACATACAAAATAGAACTTGAACTTTCATTTCAGACATAATTTTATTGAAATTGCGCGATTAAATTTCGATTAAACCGATTTTTTTAACATGCTTGCAGTCTCCATACAAAATTCTTCGTTTCTTCTATATGGCAAAATACAACAATTCTCTAAAATATCAAAAAATAACTTTTCCGTATCGAAAATAATACAAACTTTGATAATAAGTATTGTTATACACATAAAGTTTGAATTCTGTGGCAAATTAAGCAAATGAATTGCCTTACAAGCTGGCAAACTTGCATGCAAGTTGGCTGAAATAGTCAATTTTTGCATTTTCAACAACCAATATCTCAAAATCTGGACGTGCTATGATATTTCTGTAAACGGCAATGGATTCAGCAACTCTTAATTAAGTAAATAGAGGTATTTTGATGCTGGAGACAAAAACGTGTTCCGCAGTGTAAGCTTCGTGTTTCAAGTAATCTAAATGTCTAATGCGATGAAATCTGTCTCAGTTACAAAAAACGACTTTGAACCTTAAGAGTAGAAGCAAAAATTAGATACGCTAGAGTACCAATGCATGGTCAAAATCATTATCATTCAACCAGCATAGTGGCCGTACCTGAATAAGGGTTAAATGGTGACAAATTGTTTTCTCCATACAGGTATAAATAGCGCTATATTTTTTCTTAAGAGGCTCTATGCAAAATGGTAATAAATGGTAATTGTACTACTCCATTATTTCTCAATAGTAATGGAGTAGAACGACACGCACTAAACAAACGACACGGGTGTACCACAAAAGATCAAAGAAAGCTGGTCGCAGTGGTTCAACAGAAACAGTGCCTTAGAATTTATAAATGTACAGGGAAATCGATTGAATATGTTATAAAACTCTCGAATTCACTGTATACTTTCTTGTTGAGTTGTCGTGAACTCGAATGATTTGCTGCTATTATTGATTCCAACTAACATGTTGGGAATACACACCTCCAGGGTTTCAAGTTAAAACATATTTTTCTACAAACTTCTACCCCACTCATCCACATGTAGTGCAAAAACCTCTCCAGTTGCGTTGATTGTTTGAGATTGTCTCGTACAGTCGGGTAGAACTCCATCGGGGATTAATTCAGTCTCGAACGAAACCATTGTGCCACTGACTGCTTGCTGGTGGTTGGTTCTGTTCTGTTTGATGTGCAAACACACGTCGGAGCATCAAAATTTAATTAAAGTCTTCATTATATCGGACCGGGATCTGATTTGCTCCACCGTCGTCGTCCTTCTAAATGAGTTGCATCGGTAGGAAAATCAACGCTGGGGAAATACTTTTTTCGTTCGGCTCTCATTGAGTTGAATTGTTAGCATTCATTATTGGTACGGAGGGTGGGCGAGGGTGGACTTTTCTCCACCACCAAACGGTGTGAATTTGTGGTACATTGCGTAGTGGTTCAAAAAAGCATGGTTGGGTTTATTGGAATTTGAATTATTTATTTATAAACTTAGGCACGTCCCAGTGGCGTGATTTTGTGGCAAACTTGGCGCCCTGTCGGAGGGAAAAGGAGTGCCGCGGCCGGGAGGAAACCGTCATTATTTATCACCCTCCTGACAATCATCACTCGTGTTCCATAAGTGACATCTAGATTCAATGTGATGCTCTTCGTATCAAATATTCATGAAATTGCTCGAATCAGGCGGTCGAACAGTACGAAGCGATAAAATTGACGCTCAGATGTGCACTCAATAAACTTTCGCCGTGTATATTATCCTCATGAGAAGCAGCTTGTTAAGCCAATCGCTTTGATCTCGTAAAAGTGACTGATGATGTTGGCGTCGATCTAGGTTTGTACGGGAAAAAATACAAGCGGAAGGAAAGTTGTTTGAGACCAGAGTGGTATATTGATAAAATTTTTTGGAATTGCTCCCCATATATTGAGATAACAAAGATAGCTTTCGTTTTGAAATTGAGATTATCTTTGCTTTTATGCAAGGAATTAGTCCTACTGGCTATCAGAACTAGATGAAATTAAAAACTTTTGAGATAGCCGGATACTAAAGAATTTGAAAATTGTATTTAACCTTCCTTTTGTCATAAGGTTACATTTGGCCAATGGACCCGGTAAAGAGGATAGGCCTTTGTAAAGAAAAACAGACAAATATATGAAATTTCCTAATCTTTCAAAATTTTTGAAATCAAATATATTAGTACTGGAAAAAAACATTCAGCGGTTTGCCTCTAGGAACAGTTTTGGCAGAAAAAACCACACATTTTGAATTAAGGGTGAAGAATGGCCAATGACAGAGATATGGATCCATAAACCCATTTTTGAACAGATTTTCATATATTTTTTTTTTGGTGGTAGGTCATTTGGCATAAAGTCGTTTGGCATAAAGCCGTTTGGCATAATGTTGTTTGGCATAATGGTCATTTGGCATAATGGTCATTTGGCATAATGGTCGTTTGGCATAATGAATCTGGAGCCAAAGATTTCTCAAGATGACATCCGTTTTTACATTTCTATTGAATTTTTCTGATGACATCAGGCTTGTTTTGTAGTCAATTGATACAAAATGACACTTTTAACAATCATATGGTCTTGAATAAACTAAAGCATATTAGGAAAGTTATTGCCAATAGTATTTTAATAATTATCCGGGAATTACCCTTCTTTCAAATATTAATTCTTGAATAAATTTTCATACATTTAGCACAAAATTTACCCTTGTTCCAGACGCTCTATTTTTTTTAATATGATGTAACCATAGTTATAGGTATTAAAACTGTTAATTTAAAGTTTTAATAAATTTCATCTTCTTTTATACATAGGCTGTTCTTTGGAGCTATATTATAATTTTTTTTTTTGTTTCCAACTACAAAAGAGCATCAATCGATAACATTGATCTGATCAGCAAAAAGAGAAATGTATTACTGCAGTCACTTCGATGGGGTGTGCTTTCGAGTTTTACCGTCCTCAGCATTTTTGTCAACATTTGTATAGCCAACAATGACAGAATACCTCCTTCTTTTGATTGCTTATCGTGCTTTCTCGTTTACTATCCAGCCACTGAAGACTATTACAGCACCTATTTAAACTGCTCCACTTTTTGGGAAACCGGTCATTCGGGGAAAAGGGTCATTATGGGATCTGGCATTCGGGGAACCGGCATTCGGAGAAACGACATTCGGGAAAAGTTGTAGCAGTACCATGAATTTGTAATTATAATTTGTAAATAAATAGCATCAGTAGCAAATGTAATGAACTTCACCATTGAACTACCCCTTGAAATCGATCGCTCAGTTTGAGTTAATATTAGCATAGAACTCAATGAACTCACTGAGCTCACTTGCTCCACACCGCAGTCCATAAATTAAATGAGTTCCAACTAGCTTTCTGGCGCCAAACCTCAGCAGCCATACGAACTTTGTTGAAGCGACCATGTGACGATCCTCGGACATCGACCTGTCGAGATCGTATTGAAGAATCGTTGACCCGGCCTTTCCTATTCATAATCTTCGGGAGGGCAGCGATTTGGAAGATCTATCTTGGGGAAAGGGGATGCTTTCACCAGACGAATTTGGAACGTTGGTGTGCGTGAAAGCGAAGTCTTGACCTTCGCGAAATTAACTTTAATTTAATTAACTAGTTATCGCGCCGTGGTGTGTTCCGAAAGGTGAACTTAGAAAAAGTGTGAAAGTGCTTTTAGTTTACTTAATTAGATTTTCTTTCATTTCCCTCGAATAGATTAGGTAGATT
The DNA here is from genome assembly GCF_002204515.2 of Aedes aegypti. Taxonomy (NCBI): domain Eukaryota; kingdom Metazoa; phylum Arthropoda; class Insecta; order Diptera; family Culicidae; genus Aedes; species Aedes aegypti. The sequence continues at coordinate 35,970 of NW_018735372.1, forward strand.
TGCTAGCAGAAAGTGCGTAGTAGTGCGTTTATTGCGGTTTAAGTGCGAGTGTAGACTTGCGGATTAAGCGGTAAGACCTTTGTGCATAATGGTGCAGTGTACAGTGTTCAACACCCGCCATCAACCTTTTTTTAATTAGATTTGTGGCACGTTGCGAGCCCGTCGCACCACCCCCATATCGTTAGAGACCGTTTTTGACCCCGCTTTCCTGCTGCGAAGGAAGTCCCGGCGGTACACGTGGCCGGAGATGGCAGCGTACGTTACTCCCGCGCCCTTGGCAGGGCGCCAAGCAACAAGGCCGGTTTCTACCGGCGAGGTTCTCAGCTCCGACGACGTTACGTCCGAGTGAGAAACAGCGAAGGAAAAAAGTTCCCCGACCGGATTCGATCCGGTGACCACCAGCGTGAGAGGCGAGGACCGTATCCACTAGACCACCGTCAGTGTCGATATTTGGTGAGACGGCCGTACCCCGTCGTTGAAAATCACAAATCTGCGTGGGATGCGCCGTTGAGAACGGCAGGCAAGACGATCATCGAGCGAGCGAACTAGCGAGAACATCAAGAGTCGAGCACTGGAGAGGAGACCGCGTGTAGTACGCGTAGTGCTAACAGTCAAGCCAGCAAACCGCAAATGCCCCCACGACAGTAGACAGCGTCCAAATCGTAAGTAGCATGCATGCTTTTTGGTTCCCATGCGCATGGTGAGATTTGCCCCTGGCCTTAGCCAAATCAGCTAGTGTGGCCGCTGCAAATAGCCGTACCGTTTGGCCGCGCGTGAGCGCCGGTAGCAGGCTTTAAGTTTTGATTTTGAGTCGCTCACCGAATGAACACCGCACCGCACAAGAGTACCGCACGATTAGGAGATTTATAGTTAGCTAGTGTAAGAGGGAATGAATTAGAACGAATATTAGATAGGCCTATAAGAGATTGAATTCGATGTCGATAAAGCAGAATTGAAAATACACATGTTGAAATGAAGATAAGTTGAATTGAGTTAAATAAATGGGAGTTTGGGTTACAGTACAGAACCACAATCTTTGAACAGCAATTCGAATGAGAGAAATCTGAGGCGGTAGATGTAGGAGTATCTTTCACACTTCGGTCGTTTTTGTTGTAGTTTCTTTTGAGTATTTTCTGGGAAGGTTGGTCCTGAATCCAACCAAGGATTTGTCTCTCTTCGAACGTGGCTGGTTCGAGGTGTTTACTGGTGAAGTCTGCCCGTGATGATACCCCTCGCGACAATTGTCTAGTCGCCGGCAGAGTTCGCTTTTTCACACACAAATTTTCTGATTCGCACGACTTCACAGTCGTGAGGCATCTTGTTTCCCTAGGTCAGCCAACTCGTTTCCGCCAATAACTTTGGGAAAATCTATAACCCTCCCTGAAGGGTCTCAAAAGGTCGGGCAACCTCCAAAAACGGTTAGTGGTCTCCAATCGGAGTGGCGCCAAAGCTACTTTAACTTACATCCGGGAAACTCGTAAGGCTGCCGGGTTACAAAGTAGCACAATCACTTCTATTTCTAAACGCAATTTATGATATCTTTTCGTTTTAATATGCCGCAATATTTGTTAGCGTTTATCCGTAAACTTTGCTTTCTTTTAAAAATAGGCTGTTCTTTATATTTAAACTGTTTTAAATTTAATTATTTAGTAAAGCTAAATGTTAACCATTTTATATTTTGCTGTTTTATCAATTCTTGCAAGATGTGCTGTTATAATGATAATTTCGTTAGTACCTGCCATTATTCAACACAATTTTGCAAGCACATGATCTCCTTTCGAGATATGCTGGGAAAATATTATTTCAATCACAAGTTTTCCCTTCTTTCGAAAACAGACGGTATTTTTGATGCACACTTCCAAAATTAAAATTTATATTGAATCGTTGAAAAGTTTTGCCACAAATATTTTCTTTTAGAAATGTGTTTTATTATTTTGAGTTATGCTGTTAGAACAGGGCTGCAAAACGGTGAGTCGACAACAAGGAAGGAGCGTTCAACACAGCTCTGGTCCTCACAAGTTCCTACCTCACGCTTCCACGGGTCAACGATGACAAAGACCGCCAGCTAAGGGTTGCGTACTTAGCTGGTAGTGCAGCCTGTTCACCAGGAGGTGCGGCTCAAACAGCGTCTGTTCTGGTATCCAGCGGCTGAGCAAGAAATGCTGAATCGCGCACAGCTAAATCCAAGGTGGTAGCCCCATCAGCGCGATCGTCCTAGTGTTAGTTGGGACGTTAAACAGAGCTGGCACGATGGCGCTCCGGCGAGACAGGAGTGTTGGCGTAGGCCCAATAAGCCACCCGTAAAAAACCGTATTGCGAATAACATAGGAGATAACACGACCCGGAACAATCGGCAAAGACCACGCGACGAAATAAGGATTACGATTGGAAACTTGGAACATGGAACTGCAAGTCACTTGGTTTCGCAGGTTGCGACAGGATAATCTATGACGAACTACATCCCCGTAACTTCGATATCGTAGCGCTGCAGGAACTTTGTTGGACTGGACAGAAGGTGTGGAAAAGCGGGCATCGAGCGGCTACCTTCTACCAAAGCTGTGGCACCACAAATGAGCTAGGAACTGGCTTCATAGTGTTGGGCAAGATGCGACAACGCGTTATCGGGTGGCAGCCGATCAACGCAAGGATGTGCAAGATGAGGATAAAAGGCCGTTTCTTCAACTACAGCATCATCAACGTACACTGCCCACACGAAGGGAGACCCGACGACGAGAAGGAGACGTTTTACGCGCAGCTGGAGCAGATTTATGACGATGCTCGCCGCGTGACGTGAAAATCGTTGTTGGCGACATGAACGCACAGGTAGGACGAGAGGAGATGTACAGACCGGTGATCGGGCGGAACAGTCTGCACGCCGTATCTAACGACAATGGCCAACGATGCGTCAACTTTGCAGCCTCTCGTGGTATGGTAGTCCGAAGCACCTTCTTCCCCCGTAAGATATCCATAAGACCACCTGGAGATCACCCGATAACCTAACGAGAACCAAATCGACCACGTTCTAATCGACGGAAAATTCTTCTCTGACATTACCAATGTTCGCACATACCGCAGTGCGAATATAGATTCGGATCACTACCTAGTTACTATATGCATGCGCCAAAAACTTTCGACGGTGACAAATTCGCGTCCGACACAGAACCCCAAGCCGGCTTAACATCGAGTTTGTTGCTCAAGTCAGTAAACACGAAAGGCCATCACCTTGCCGTAACCCTCTGCGAGATTCGAAGGGACTCGAAGAGTGTCCCTGATACTCGGACTACGCACTATCACTCGCTCCATCGTCGCCTTGATCAATCTATTCAGTTTGTCCGGGAAAACCGTATTCGTGCATCTAATCTGCCATAGCTTGTCTCCGATCGATTGTATCATAGGCCGATTTAAAATGATGAATAAATGATGTGTGGGTACATTGTATTCGCGGCATTTCTGCAACACCTGGCGGATGGCGAATATCTGGTCTGTTGTTGCTCGTTCGCCCATAAATCCTGCTGATATTGTCCAACGAATTCTCTCTAGCAATTGGTGATAGATAGAGTGTCCATTTCCCGACCGTTTTGCTTGTCCCGGGATTCGGGACAAAATGGATGCCTATCCGGAAATCCCGGGATCCCGGGATTTCTCAGATTTTCCATAAAACCAGTATTTTTAGTTGAAATTCAAGTATAATTTCAACTATACAAACCAACAATAAAATATGAGGAGAAAGTAATTTTTAAAGAAAATGGTTAACTGTATCATATTGTAATTCATATATAACTTCATCAGGTAACTAAACAAAAAAAATACCTTGACTAAAACGAGATTGCTGGGAATTTTTTTCAAATTCTCTATTATATAAATCTCGCATATCTGCAGTGATAATCTTCATCTTCTCTCGTCAATTTCTCTTTGCATTATTACATGAAATTCAATCGATTTTCGAAACACGATGCACACGATGAAAAATGATGAGAACTTTCTACTGAGTCAAAAATAGCAGTCGGAAACAGTCGCCCGGCCACGAAATTAGCGGAAGATAAAATCGATAAAGAAAAATCAATCACTACAGTTCCGCCTCTTATGATACTGAACGCGAGAAAATGAATGTGTGATAAGCATCTAAGTCATAAAATTAAAACAACTTGCTTCAATATATTCAGAAAGTAATCTAAACTTTGCAGAGCTTACTTACTTTTACTTTTGCTGGCGCTACGTCCTTCAAGACATGACCTGCGCCACAATGTTACGCCAACTAACTCGGTCCATGGCTGCTATCTCTCCAATTTCTCGATCGCCCCACACTTCCAAGATCCTGCTCCACTTGGTCAAACCACCTAGCTCGTGTGCGCTCCTCTTCGTCTTGTACCGGCCGGATTTGAGGTGAACACCATTTTTGCGGGATTGTTGTCCGGCATTCTCACAACGTGTCCCGCCCATCGTACCCTTCCAGCTTTGGCGACTTTCTGGATACTGGTGTTCACCGTAGAGTTGCGCAAGCTCGTGGTTCATTCTTCTCCTCCATACGCTGTTCTCACATACTCCGCCGAAGATCGTCCTAAGCACACGTCGTTCAAAAACTCCTAGCGCTTGCAGATCCTCTTCGAGCATTGTCCACGTCTCATGCCCGTAGAGGACTACCGGTCTTATTAGCGTCTTGTACATGGTACACTTAGTACGGAAGTGAAGTTTACCAGACCGCAAGGTCTTGTGGAGTCCGTAGTAAGCACGACTTCCGGCAATGATACGTTCGAATTTCTCTGCTGCAGTTGTTATCCGACTGTTATCAATGACAAACTTTGCAGAGCTATTTGGGCCATTAACAAATTTCATAACGCTGAAGGGGGTGGGTGGTGTCCTAACAATGTTACGGCTCATACAAAAATGAAGAATATTCATACAAAAAGCATTACATGGGGAGTGAGGGTGTCCAAAATGATCATTTTCAGCGGTATGAATATGGGAATCAGCCCTTTTATGTAATAAAGCTTGGGTCTGAGAAAAATATCATTGTTTGTATTTAGACCTAGTGGCATTCAATGAATTTTGCATTCATTTCGGAATCCCGGGATTCCCGGACGCAGATCGTATATCCCGGGAAACGGGAAATTCCCGTGTATTAATTTTATTCTTATATTTATCTCTCGTGGATTTTGTCTCCCGGTATTGTTCTTGTGATGTGACTATTCTTAGTGATTAGATCTCTGGTGTTCGGCAAGTAATGGAGATGTACCTATGTAGGCGGTTCGTCATCTAATAATTGTTGATTCGTGTGTGTGCATCTGTAATATTATTGGCGCATATCTCTCATCTTGTGTTTTGGCTTCTTTGATATTTGGTACTACACTACACTCTTCTTTACTCTCTCCGCAATTACTTCCTCTCTCCTAATATCGGTGTTATTATTTATATCAGTGCAGCTCGTCTCTTGCATGTTTGCTATCACTATTACCGTGTATTTTATTGCTTAACTTTCTGCTTTTCTAGTGTAAGTGTGTCTTTCATTCGTCCAGCGGCTTTTTTGTTCTATTCTCGCTAATTCCGTTTCCTACCTCTGGTATGTTATTCGGTAGGCTTGTTGTAAGTGTCTCGTCGTCGCTGCGTGCTTCCCATTAAGTTTATTCCTTTGTCTATCTGTCTCTTCGTCTATCTTTGTGTTCTTTCATCTATCATTTTTATATATGTGTGTTCTCTCGTCGTATGTGCTTGTCTCTCTTCCTATCTCTCGATCTCTACTCTTCCACTGTCGTTCGGTGATGAATGTTTATTTCGCATTCTAGTTCATCTTCATTTGTGTTGCTGTGGTCTACATTAGCTCTTTGTCGGCTGATATCGTTTAATGTCTTTCTTCTGTTATGAATCTTCTCGTGTGTGTCTTTATGCGGGTGATTACATGTGCTCTCTCCATTCGCTTTCGCTCTGATTCTCTCTCGTTCTTCTTGTAGGTCGGCTTCTTCTGTTGATAGATTCTGATGTTTTTTGGTCTGTTTCCGCGTCTTTCTGTTTTTTATTTTTTGTGTTGTCTCCTGTTTCGCTCTCGTGTCTGGTTGGTATGCATTCTCTGCTCATGCTGATCTTTTCTCAATTCTTCTCTAAGTCTGGCATTCGCTTCGCTCTCGTTATCCTAGTCCTTATTTCTCTCTGATTGGTGGTGTGTGGCTCGCTGGATCCTAGTGCTTGGTGCTGGTGCGGTGCTTTATCTATGGCTGGATTTCTTTATGTTGCCTTCAGCTCTATCTTTCTATATGAGTTGTGCGGCGTCGGTCTTGTCTTCTTCCGTGGTATGTGCCACTTTCCTCTAACTGGCTGCGCGTATTTCCTTGGGTCTCTCTACGATAGTCTTCCTGTTTGCCG